>NW_026652294.1:25774104-25776848 GCF_009828535.3 Hylobates moloch | reverse complement strand
GTGGCCTGGGACCCTGGGTTGGCTCTGGCCCCTGCTGGTGGCCTGGGGCCCCAGGTGGACTCTGTGGCCCTCGCTGGGCTTCTGTCTGCCTCAGCCAGCCATGGCCTGGGACACATTCAGTCCCCAGCTCACCGAATGTTTATGATATGAACCTCCCAGCATAGTTAGTGACCCAGAGTAAGTGCTCAGAAAATGTGTTTTCAACAGCGACGTCAATGTAATTCTATGTTTCAGGTGCCATCTGCCCCTCCAGAGCCTGACAGTGACTTGGCCAAAGGATTTTTGCCTGATTTATTTCTCTGTACCCCGTCCCAGCTCTGTCGAAGCACCGAGGACCTGGCAGTGTCAGCCAGTGGGCAGATGAGCTGATTAATGCACGCCCGGCACCTTCCCTGGGTTGTTCCAGCTGTCTAGCAGGGCTCGCGGTGGCTGGGGGCCTCTGGGGCTGTCTGGGCGCCCTCTGACCGGCTGGGTTCGGGCCCTTGCCCTCCTTCCATGTGGCGTCTCTGCCCGTCTGGAAGCTGAGCTGCACATCCCCCGACGAGGCCCTGGGCTCCAGTGGAGGAAGAGATTCTGAGATCTTGAGAGATCCCGGGCCTCGTCCATTCTCAGGCCCCAGACTGCGTGGCTGTTGGAGGAAGTGTGTAATTTAAAAAAGGTTTCCCTGGTTACATGGAAACTTTTGCGGGCAAAGAGAAAGAAATACGTTTTTAATGAAGTCCAGGAGCCCGGGCGTTTGATCTTCTGCTGTTCCCGGAACAGGCAGCAGTGGCTTTGCAACAGGAACAGCGTGTGCTCCCAAGCGGCCCTGCCAGCGGATGGCGGGCTGTGAGGGGCGAGAGTGCAGTGGCAGGTCACCAGCCATGCCCTCTGTCCACACTGATGTCTCATGGCCTCCCGGTCTCTCCATTTGCAGATGAGGAAGGCACGAGCCAAGGCTGGGGGCTGCCGGCTTCTCAATCCAAGCAGTGTCCACTCCCCGGCTCACAGCCCCAGCCAAGCCCACGAGACAGTTCCCAGGGGTGGCAGGAACACTGGCCACAAAACACAGCCATAGAAATGCCTCTTGGGCACGGGGAGGCCCCTCAAGTCCGCCACATCGTAGGCGAGTAAGTACGCATGTGTCCCTTGTACGGGGCACTATGCAGCAGGGGCTTTCATCCCCCTGATGGGAATGGAAATCTCTGCAGAACTTCTGGAGGCCAGCTTGGCTGTACATTCAGGAAGTGAGTCGACTCAATGATTCCACTTCTGGAAACTCACACTCAGGGAGTCTCTTGAAATTGAGGAAAATCTCCACACTGTTTGTCAGAGCACTATTTAGAGCAGCAGGAAATACCCAATGTGAAAATGCCCAACAAAGTGAATCATGAAATTCTCATATGTCCTCTCTCTGGAATATGATGCACCCGTTAGAATTAGGTTTACGGGCCGGGCGCGGTGGCTCAAGCCTGTAATCCCAGCACTTTGGGAGGCCGAGGCAGGCGGATCACGAGATCAGGAGATCGAGACCATCCTGGCTAACATGGTGAAACCCCCATCTCTACTAAAAATACAAAAAATCAGCCAGGTGTGGTGGCGGGCCCCTGTGGTCCCAGCTACTTGGGAGGCTGAGGCAGAAGAATGGCGTGAACCCGGGAGGAGAAGCTTGCAGTGAGCCGAGATTGCGCCACTGCATTCCAGCCTGCGCAACAGGGTGAGACTCTGTCTCAAAAAAAAAAAATTTGGTTTATGATGATTTTTAAAAATTAATTAATTAATTAATTAATTTTGAGATAGGGCATCCCTTTGTCACCCAGGCTGGAGTGCAGTGGCACCATCATGGCTCACTGCAGCCTTGACCTCCCTGGCTCAAGTGATCCTCCCACCTCAGCCTACCAAGTAGCTGGGACCACAGATGGGTGCCACCAGACCCAGGTAATTTTAAAAAAATATTTTGTAGAGACGGGGTCTCCCTACATTGCCCAGGCTGGTCTTGAACTTCTGGGCTTAAGCAATCCTCCTGCCTCGGCCTCCCAAAATGATGGGATTCCAAGCCTGAGCCACTGCGCCCAGCCTACAGTAAGTTTTTAAAGGCATGGGGAAATGTTTATGCAATCATGTTAAATTTTAAAAAACAACGAATATTCAAAACATTCTACAAGCTATTCAGATGACATAAAATGCAGAGATTAGGAAAAGATCAGAAAGAAATGCACTGAACTGTTATTGATAAAAATCTTTGGATGTTGACAATATGGAAAATTATCTGTTCTTTCTAGTTTTCCAAATCAGCAATTTCCAAATATCCAGTAATAAATGGGTATTATTTTTTATAGTGGAAGAACACGTAAATGCATTTACCCCATTGACCAAGAGCACCTCATGACAGATGAAAAGAACTACTGGTCTGGCATCACACCCAGCCTGGCTGAAAAGCCTGACCATCCCCTCCTACTGCCCTTGGTCAATCTGGAGCTATGAGAGTCAGCAGGGAGAAAGAGGACACAGGAATGAAAGGAGCGGTGGCCATTCTCTTGACCCAAAACAGGGGCAATGGTTGGACATTCTAGGCTCCTGAAAACCCATCCACATGTCCACCCATACATTCATATATCCCTTCATTATCCACCCACCCATCCATCCATCCATCCACCCATCTGTTCAATCATCCATCCATCATCCATCTATCCATCCACCATCATCCATCCATCCACCTATATCCCTCCCCCATCAAAACATCCATCCATCCATCCATCCATCCA
>NW_026652294.1:25761970-25773743 GCF_009828535.3 Hylobates moloch | reverse complement strand
GCTGCCTCCTCAGCCCTTCTCCCCTTCTCCCTGCCACGCCCCCTCTCTCCCAACCTGGATGCCTCCTTTTTCATCTTTGGGTTTCAGGTTCAAAAGCACCTCCTCTGGGAAGTCCTCCCTGGTCCTGCCCTGATGCAAGGGCATCAGCCGCGTGTCCCTTCCGGCCTCCTCGCTGTGGGAAGGAGATGACGTTGACCTTCGAGTCAGCAAGGACTCAGTGACAGGCCTGTTCCCTGGGACCCCAGTGCTGCAAGCCCGCAGACCAGATTTTGTTCCTCATATACCTCCGGTGAGGGGCACAGTGCTGGGCATGGAGTAGGTACTCAGGAAGCCTCTGCAGAAGGAGTGTGGGCAGGAAATGGAAAATGAGCTTTGCCACCACTGATGTGACCCACGAGGTTGTACCCCCAGGGGGACAGTGACAGCTGTGGGTTCCCTTTGAAACAACTCTTGGCTTTTGTAGATCAGTGAGTGAGAGTACTGGTCGGGGGAACCAGGCTCAGACCAAGCCACTCAGTCTGTTTGCCTCAGTTTGCCTTTCTGTGAAATGGCCACAAGGAACTCTGCCTCATCAGAAGGTGGTGGTGGGATCTATTCTGAGACAGCAATGGGGTGGCTGTGGTCCGAGCCAGCCAGTGCACCCCTTGGCTGGATGGTGTCTGTGTGAATGTGCATATGCGAGTGTGCAGGCTGCTGGGGGATGCTGTATATTTGTGAGGCTCCAGCCAGCATAGGCCCACTTTGGGGCATATCTGTCTTCTCCCCTGCCGGTACCTTGCTGAGTTGTCACCTTCCTGGGGCTCAGCAGAGAAGCCAAGCCTGGGCCCTCTCTCCCTCCCTCTCCCTGGGCCAGGGCCCTTGTCTCCACTTGGCTTAGGGCAGTGGCCTGTCTGCTCTGAGGCGCTCCCATGGGTCCTGTTCTCACTGCCAGAGCTCCTAGCAAGGAAGGCTTGGCTTGAAGTCCAGGGCAAAGTGCAGCACTGACTCTTACCCTCTTTCACCCAGCTCACTAGGCCTGACCATCCCCTCCTACAGCCCTTGGCCAATCTGGAGCCATTAGAGTCAGCAGGGAGAAAGAGGATAGAGGAATGAAAGGAGTGGTGGCCATTCCCTTCTCCCAAAACAGGGGCAATGATCGGACAATCTAGGCTCTGGAAAACCCATCTACACATCCACCCATACATCCACATATCGCTTCATTACTCACCCACCCACCCACCCATCCATCCGTCCATCTGTCCATCTGTTCAGTCATCCATCCATGCATCCATCCATCCCCCATCCATCCACTTGTCCATCCCCCCATCAAACCATCCGTCCATCCATCCACTTAATCATCCATCCATCCATCCATCCATTTAATCATCCATCCATCCATTCATCCATCCATTCATTCATCCAGGTATCCACCCATCATCTATCCATCCACCAATATCCATCCCCCCATCCATCCAACCGTCCATCCATCCATCATCCTCCCACCCATCTAACTATTCATGCATCTATCCATTCATCATCCATCTACTCATCCATCCATCCATCCATCCATCTGTTCAGTCATCCATCCATTCATTCACCATCACTCATCCCCCACAGCTAACTATCTATCCATCCATCCATCCACCTATCATCCTTCCACCTATATCCAACCATCCATTCATCATCCATCCACTCATCTATTCATCCATCAATTTATCTGTTCAATCATTCATTCTTCCATCCATCCACTGATCCACCCACCCATTTTCCATTCATTCATCCAGTCATCATCCATCCCCCCATCCAACTATCCACCCATCCATCCATTCATTTATCCATCACCCATCCAAACATCTATCTATGCATTCATTCACCTCTGCTCCTTGTCTGATGTCTGCTCTGTGGATCTATGGGGCCCCTGCTGGGTGCTGCGGACACAGGGGTAGCCAGCCTGGTCTCTGACCCAGGGGAGCTCATGGTGGGGTGGAGGACACTTCACCACCCCAATGCTGGGTGATGAGTGCTGTGATGGGGTTGCTCAGTGGGGGTGGGGTGTGACCTCACAGGTTTCCCAGGGTGTAGAGGATGAGGATGTGGTTAGGAGGTTTGAGTGAGAGATGAGGCAGGAGAGGCTGTGGGACCTGCTGGGGCGGCTCCCAAATGCCAGCTAAGGAGTCTGGAGGGCCTTTGATAAAACCTGAGATCAAGTCACATACCACAAAATTCACCCTCTTAAAGCATACAGTGTAGTTTTTAGTATATTCACAAGATTGTGCAACCACCAATCTAATTCCAGAACATTTACATCTCCCTGAAAGAAACTCTGTTCCCATTAGTAGATACTCCCCCTTCCTCCATACCCCCAGCACTTGGTGATCACCAATCTTTCTGTCTCTGTGGGTTTCCCTATTCTGGACATTTCATACACATGGAAACGTAGAATCTGTGGCCTTTCATGTCAGGCTTCTTTCACTGAATGCCATGTTTTCAAAGTTGATCCACGATGTGTCTGTCACTTGTCAGGACTTCAGTCTTTTTTATGGTTGGATGTGCATACCACGTTATGTTTATCCATTTTCTGTTGATGGAAATTTGGATTGTTTCCACATTTCGCTGTTGTGAATAGTGCTGCTGTAAACATTCAAGTGTACATTTTTGTGTGTACATGTGTTTCTGTTTTCTTGAGTAGATATCTGGGGTGAGACTGCTGTAACTCTATGTTTAATTTTCTGAGGAACTGCCAGGCTTTTCTTCAAACCTCCTGCACCATTTTACCTTCCCATTTTACCTGCACCATTAGAGTATGAGGGCTCTAATTTCACTACATCCTTGCCACAATTTGTTATTGTCATTTTTTTTTTTCTGGTATAGCCATCACTGTGATTGTGAAGTGCTGTGACATTGTGGGTTTGATTTCCATTTTTTCTGATGACTAATGATATTGGGCCCCTTTTCACGTGCCTGTTGCCATGAGTATATCTTATCTAGAGAAGTGTATCTTCAAATCCTTTGGTCACTTTTTTTTTGGAAACAGTCTCACTCTATTACCCAGGCTGAAGTGCAGTGGTGTGATCTCAGCTCACTGCAACCTCCGCCTCCCGGGTTCAGGTGATTCTCCCGCCTCAGCCTCCCAAGTAGCTGGGATTATAGGCAGCCACCACCATGTCCCGCTAATTTTTGTATTTTTAGTAGAGACAGGGTTTTGCCATGTTGGCCAGGCTGGTCTCGAACTCCTGACCTCAAGTGATCCCCCCACCTCGGCCTCCCAAAGTGCTGAAATTACAGGTGTAAGCCACTGTGCCCAGCCTCCTTTGTTCACTTTTTAGTGTGGATATTTGTTTTTAAAATTATTGAGTTGTAGTGTTCTTTATATAGTCTAAATACTATATCTGTATTAGATATGTGATTTACAAATAGTTCCTTCTGTTCTTTGAGCTGTTTTATCACTTTCTTGTGAATGTCCTTTGAAGCACAAGTTTTTCGTCTTGATGAAATCCATTTTCTATGTTTTTTCTTTCATTGCTTGTGCTTGTGGTGTCACAACTAAGAAACTCTTGCCTAATTCAAAGTCATGAAGATTGGCATCTGACCTTTTCTGCTTTTTGTAGTGGCAACTCTTCCATGGCTGCCTTTGATCCATTTTGAGTTAGTTTTTGTATATGGAGTGAGGTAGGGGTCCAGCTTCACTCTTTTGCATGTGGATACCCAGTTGTCTCAGCTCCATTTGTTGAAAGATGATTCTTCTTTGATTGTCTTGGCACTCTTGTTGAATATCGATTGGCTATATATGTATGAATAGGTTTATTTCTGGACTCTTACTCTGTTCTATTGACCTATATGTCTTTAATTATGCCGGTACCACACTATCTTGATAGCTGTAGCTTTGCAGTAAGTTTTGAAGTTGGGAAGTATGAGTCCTCCTATTTTTTTTTTTTCAAGATCATTTGGTTTTTCTGGGCCTGTTGCATTTCCATGTGAATTTTGGGATCAATATACACAACACAGGTAGCTAGGATTCTGATATGGTGAGGAGAGTCTTTGTCTACAGGGCAATGGGGAACCATGGGGGTTTTTGAGCAGGTGAGTGACAGGATCAGACTTGAGTTTTGCTAAGATGGATCTTCCCAGCACAGGGAATGGATTTGAGGGAGTGGGTTAGGCCCAGGGGGATGCAAGGAGAGGTGGTGACAGCCAGGGGCTGGCCATGAGGTGACAGGCATGGGCTGGCCACAGGACAAGGAGCCGAGAGAGGCAGAGGAACCAGGGTCTTGGACTGGTGGGCTGTAGGGAGGGATGAGGTGGTTGCGTCTCTGGAAGGCCCAGCCCCACTCCTGGCTCCCTACCCTTCTTGGTCAGGGAGAGGGGCCAGGGAGCAGGCTAGACTGGGCATTGGGACACCCGAATCCAACTCTGCCTCTGTCACTGCTCCACTGTGATCTCCCATGGGCGACTTCCCAGCCACCACCCATCCCTCCTCCCCAGGGCCTGGATTCAAACAGACTCATCCAGAAGAGCTGGAAGGGCCCTATGAATCCACGCAGGCCACTGTCTATTTTATAGATAGGAAAACTGAGACCTTATGTGATTGACTCCCTGCTCTCCTCTGAGCTCTTTGGAGCCTCAGGTTTTGCCCTTGCCAGTCCCTGGGTCCATCCTCTAGGGCCTAAGAACAAACTGCCAGCCCACAGCTCATCTGACCGAGAGTTACGACTGCATGTGATACTATGACCAGGCCATTCCAGAAAATCCTGGCTCAGGAAGACACAGTCGCAAAGGACTTTCTTGTTTCAGGAACCTCCTGGAATCCATTTATCTGAACAATAGCTCACCTCACTGGGTGAGCTGCTTGCTCGTGAAATGACTGCTCTCTCACCAGGTCATGCTTGAAACCCATGCCTCACTGCGTCCCCAATGCCATTCTGCTGTGTCACCAGGTTCACCCAGTCCCAGTCCGTCTCCACAAACTGCTTAGACCCAGGACCCTAACTTACAAAGGCCTTCCCTGACCTCCCCTTTCCAAGACACTCCTGGGGCTCTGTCAGGGGTGCCCCCAGCAGATGCAGACACAGAGCTTGGCTTGGCTGGGTGACTACTGAGTCTCCCAGACAGGATGGGGCCCCTACACACTCCTGGCCCCCTGCTTCTTGCGTCTCCTTAATGGCATCTCTCAATCTGCCTTAACAAAATTAATAGACTTTATTTTTAGAGCAGTTCTAGGTTCAGAGTTGAATTGATTGAAAGGTGCAGAGATTTTCCACAACCGCGTGGCCCCACCATGCACACCCTCCCCTCTATCACTGTCCACACCAGAGGGTGCATCTGTGGCACCTGATGGACCCGCACGGCCACATCAGGGCCACCCAGAGTCCACAGTTTCCATGAGGGGCCCCTCTTGGCGTTGGACATTGTGTAAGGACAGGGACCCCCATGGTAGCATCATCTAGGGCAGTGTTACTGCCCTGAGATCCCCGAGCCCCACCTGCTCATCCCTGTCTCCCTCTCACTCCTGGCAACCTCTGCTCCTTTCACTGTCTCCGTAGTTTGCCCTGCCCCACCGGGTCGTGTAGTTGGTATCACACTGTCTGTAGCCTTTTCAGACTGGCTTCTTCCACTCATGAGATGCATTTTGAGTGCTTCCATGCCTTTTTTTTTTTTTTTTGAGATGGAGTTTCACTCTTGTTGCCCAGGCTGGAGTGCAATGGTGCGATCTTGGCTCACTGCAACCTCTGCCTCCCCGGTTCAAGTGATTCTCCTGTCTCAGCCTCCCGAGTAGCTGGGATTACAGGTGCCCACCACCACTCCTGGCTATTTTGTTGTATTTTTAGTAGAGACACGGTTTCACAATGTTAGTCAGGCTGGTCTCGAACTCCTGGCCTCAGGTGATCCACCTGCCTCAGCCTTCCAAGTGCTGGGATTACAGGTGTGAGCCACTGTGCCTGGCCACTTCCATGGCTTTTCATGGCTTCATAGCCTCTTTCTTTCTTTCTTTCTTTCTTTCTTTCTTTCTTTCTTTTCTTTCTTTCTTTCTTCTTTCTTTCTTTCTCTCTCTCCCTCTCTCTCTCTTTCTTTCTTTTCTTTCTTTCAAAGTAAACTTTAATGTCGAAAATGGAAACTTGGGGAAGGCAGAAAGATCCCACACAAGGCTGTCACTTCACACTTGGAAGGCTGCACAGCGGCCCAGAGGGTCGGGGGACTGGGCAGAGGTGCTCCTCACTTCCCAGACGGTGGGTGGCCAGGCAGAGGCGCTCCTCACTTCCCAGACGGTGTTCATAGTCCATTTCTTGTAATCGCTGAATCACATCTTATTGTCTGGCTGTGCCTGAGTTTATTCACCCATTCCCCTGCGGAAGGACATCCTGTTTGCTTCCCATCAATTTGGCTTCGTTCAACAGCATTACTTGTGTAGGTGCCTTTCTTCCCCTTGAGGCTCCAGGGCTGGGCTATGGGATGCAGTAGTCTCTGTGAACCTGGGTCATTCAGCAGATGTACATGGAGTGACTAGGGCTTGGATTTGGGGTTAGGCTTCCTGGGTGGGCCCTAAAACTCTCATCGAGACTCAGGACCCCAAAGCAAGGGTCATGGGGTGGGTGGGGGCTGCCACTGGTGGAGGTGGAGAGAAGGCAGGTAGGCAGGAGCCTGCCAGGGCACCACCATTTGGCAAATGCCAACAAGGCCTGTCCCTAGGAAACCAGTGGGCCTGCCCTGGGAGGGCCTCGCCTGGAGTGTCAGGGGGAGGCAAGGCTATGGGTCAGAGAGGCTCTGGTATAGCCGAAGGATGAGTGGGCTGTGGCCAGGGGAAGGTAACAGGTGGGCAGGTGCGTGGGAGAGGCTGCCACAGAGGGCACAGCCTGTGCAAAGGCCCAGCTGAGGTCCCGAGCATGGCTCAGGGCACCGGGAGCAGAGGACCTTGATGAGTGTGTGACGGGGAGAGGAAGTCCAGGGAGCAGGCAGGCAGGCTGCCCTGGCCCCAGTCCCTGGGAGGAGTTTAGATCCTACATGGGGACCCCGGACGTGAGCAGAGGATGTTCAAACGGAGGTGCAGCAGCTCTGATTAACGGGTTTAAGTTCAGGCCAGAGACCAAGATGGTCTGACCTGCAGAGGGGGCTCTGGGAGGCGAGGAGGTGGCGGACGGAGGGGGGTTTAGGAGGGGCTCCTGGGGCTGTTGTGGGGGGTGTGGTTTGCAGATCTCCAGGATGAACAGTCAGAAAGCTCAGGTGTGGCTGCGCCAGGCACTGGCCTCCATTCTTGCTGGCAAGCCGGTGTCTGGCTGTTCTCCATTGCTCCTACCCTGCCTCTGCCCAGGCCCCGCTCCTCCCTCTACTTTCCTCCCCTCGTGTCCTGTCTCCTCCCTGCCTCAGGCGGGGGCATTAACTTGGTGCCTCTGGGGCAGTGATGAGGCGGTGGAATATTCCTCCTCTCCCTCCTTCCCAGCACAGGCCGTGGTGCCTCCAGGCACATGCATGGGCTCTGCAGGGCCTGCAGGACTCGCCTTGGACACTGAGCCTGGCCAGGAGCTCTACGACTGTTTCCTGTTGAATGCACATGGTCGTCCCAGGGCAGCGGCACCACTGCCCCAGTCTTATGGTGAAGGGAAAAGGCCCAGGGAGGTGACGGAGCAGGGAGAGCTGGGAAGGCGGCAGAGCTGGGCTTTGAATCTATGTCCAAATGCCCGATGCTGCCTCTCTCTCTTTTTTTTTCCAGACAGAATTTTGCTCTTGTTGCCCAGGCTGGAGTGCAATGGCAAGATCTCGGCTCACCACAACCTCTGCCTCCCGGGTTCAAGACATTCTCCTGCTTCAGCCTCCCGAGTAGCTGGGATTACAAGCATGAGCCACCACGCCCGGCTCTACTAAAAAAATTTTGTATTTTTAGTAGAGACGGCGTTTCTCTATGTCGGTCAGGCTAGTTTCAAACTCCTGACCTCAGGTGATCCGCCCGCCTCGGCCTCTCAAAGTGCTGGGGATTACAGGTGTGAGCCACTGCACCTGGCCCCGAGGCCACCTATTAAGCACGGTGCCCCTGCCCCCTGCCCGGCTTCCTTCTCTCACTAACTCACTGGCCAGCTACACATTGAAGAGGTGGGGCTGGAGGTCCATTTTCACTTCTGAGGGTCACCTGGGGGCATCTCGGAGGCAGAGCTGGGGTCTCTGCCCAGGGAGGCTCCTGTTATTCTACGCAGGAGGGGCTCTCCGTGGGAAAGGGGATTGGAAGCTGCGTTTGCAAACCAGGGACAGAAGACTAGGACCACCCACTAGGAAGGAAGGGCAGGAGGGAGAGGGTGGTGCCCCTTCCTCCCCGCAGCCTGCAACAGAGCCTCAAGCTTTCACAGGTTTCACCTGAGGAGGGAAGAGCTGGCTCGAGCTTGGCTTTTAGCGTGGGGGCCTCAGGAATGAGCTTTGCCTTTTGAATGTCCACCTGGTGGTCGTGGTGTTCCTGGGATCCCTGCCACTCACTGGCTGAATGACCGTCTTCATTACCTTGTCTACAGGGTGAGCTGATAAGTAGTTAATTGGAGAACAGTGGTGGGGAAAGGAAGGAAGTTGGGTTGTCTGAAGCATCCAGGAAACTTGTATCCTCTGTATTGGTGCCCCATGCTTATCCTGACTGGATGTCCCCGCCTCACCCTAACCATAAAGGTAACCCTAACCCTAACCGTTTAACCCTAACCCTAATACTAGTTTAACATTATTCTTCCTAGGTGGGTGTGTGCTGCCTTCTCCTCATCAGCCACTAGATGGCAGAAGTGCCCCACAGATGCCACCACAGGTGGGTGTGTGCTGCCTTCTTTTCATCAACCACTAGGTGGCAGAAGTGCCCCCACAGATCCCAACAGGCCGCCTGTGGGCGGAGACTGGAGAGCCACCGGTCCCTCCTGGGGTTGCCTCACAGCTGGCCTCTTCGTGGGCGCCGTCCGGGACACTTCTGGACGATGAAAATCCCAGCTGTGGGCCCTCCTAGGGCTGGGCTGGGGAAGCCACACCTGTGCCCCTCAGTGTTCCCCAAGGATCACCATGTAGCCCATCAGCAAACCCTTCCTGCTGTGTCTGACCCCCGCCCCGGGTGTGGGAGGGAGGCCTGCGGTGAGGAGGGATGGCGATCAGGGAGGTTTCCCAGGAGGGAGGCCCAGCGGGGCGGCGGCCAGCCTGCCTCGGCCGGGGGGTTTGTGAGGGCATCCTGAGGAGGAAGGCTGCATCCTGGGGCTGCCCACACCCAGGACCAGCCAAGGTGAACCTGAGTATGGGCTCTGCTTCACCAATGACTAAGAATCTCAAGACAGGACGGCAGAGCACTCAACCCAGCACGGGGTCCTCTGGTCATGGGCCCTGCCGGTTCCCTGCACTCCCCTTCCCAAATGTCTGGGGAAATGCTGTCCACAAAGTCTTACCCTCTGCCTGGTCAGCTCCCAGCAACCCTGCCTGCCATGGGATGGGCCGGCCTCATCCCCATTTTACAGAGGAGGAAACTGAGGCTCAGGGAGGGGAAGAGACCTCCCCGGGAACCTGCATCCCTTTCATCTCCTGGGCCCACTGCTCGTGAGCCACCATCACTGCCGTAGGAGCTGGGGGTTGGCCCCTCAGAGTCCCAGGCCGGTCCCCACCCACCAGCGGTGTGTCCCTGTCCATCCGCCTCCCCATGGGGTGTGGAGAGGACCCCCTGGGGTGGGTGAGTGAGGCTTTCTGCGCTCAGCATCCAGCAAGTAACGATGATGATGAAAACAATGACGCCGTCGCTTTAACAAACAGCCACGGTTGTTTCCATGACACTGGGAACCTGGACCACCTAGAACTGCCTCCTTCCAAGTGACACTGGGGCTCGCTCCTCATCTGAGCCGTCTGGAGACCTGGTGGCTGGCAGGCGACGCCGTCCCCCCGCCCAGGTGCTCCCAGCCCCCAGATCTGCTGCAGCCCGGGAGGGGCTGAGGGTGCGGTTCCCAGGGTCCGGGGTTCTTTCTGGCTCTTCGAAGAGTGCATGCCCTCTGAGCCCCCTAAATCCCACAGGGCGCCTACCCTCTCTGGGCCTTCCCCGTGGTTTGCCAGCATGGGGGCCAGCCTGAAATGGCCCTGAGAGGCCCGCAAGCCCAGCCGGCCCCTCTGTGTGTGCCCAGGCCAGGCCCTTGGGCAGCGGCTCAGGGTACACTGGTGCTGCTGCCAGGCACCTGCCTTCTGATGGTGCCTGTGGGGTCAGGCAGTGGGTGTTGTTCAAGGGCAGACTCGGGCCCTCCTTGTTGCACGCTGACACGGCCTTGGCCACAGCACCCTGCCGTCCCTCATCACCCGGGCTGCCTTTGGGAGGGACAGAGTGTGGGCAGAGCTGGACCCGTGGGGCCATGTGCAGGGGAGCTGCTGCCACCCAAGGTCCCCAAGTCAGTTCTCCGGACTCACAGATGACCAAAGCCTGGGGGACTTAAAACAACAGACATTTATTCAATCGCAGTTCTGGAGGCCAGAGGTCCAAAATCAAGGTGTCGGCAGAGCCAGGCTCCTCTGAAGGCTCAGGGGGATCTTTCCTGCCTCTCCCAGCTCCTGGGGATCCCAGTTCCTTAGCTTGTGGTCGTGTCCCTCTCATTCTTCCTCCATCCTCACGTGGCCTCCCTCTGTGTCTTCTCCTCTTCTGTCTCTTACAAGGACACACTCATGGGACTTAGGACCCACCAGAAAAAATCCAGGATGCAATTAGAGCCTGTCTCCAAATAAGGTCATGCTCACAGGTTCCAGGGATTAGGACGTGGGCAGTCCCCAGGCAGGCAGGGCAGAACCAGCTCAGACCCTGCAACCTGCCTCCCGGCCCTGTGCCCCTCTGTCCTGGGGGCCCCCCTTCTCTGTCTGTGTTTGTCATCCACTATCAGCATCCGGAGGGCTCCCCACCCCCACTCTGGAGGGTCTACTGAGTGGTCTCTGGTGGCCTCCACCAGTCCGGGCCTGGTGCTGAGCTGGCAGCAGAGGCCTGCCCGGGGAACCCCGAAGGGACTGAATATCCTGAATATCAGCCTCCGCTTGCTACACCCTGGTTGTCACCAAAGCTTTGCCCAAACCTCACCTCCTCCTGGACACCCTCACAGACCACCAGGCGGGCTTGGGCCTCCTCCGGGCTCCCCCTCTCCAGCCCAGACCACCCTGTTGTGATCTCAGACTGGGGGCTCACCCAGGGCCCCAGGGGTCTAGCACCCTGTGCTCCATCCCATAGCCTGGGACCCCCCCCAGATGGCCCAGCAGGTGGTGGGAGAGCACCCATCCCTCCCCCCAGCACACAGAGAGGGCAGGTGAGGGCCCTCTAGCCCAGGAGCTTCTCCCCCACCGCTCACTCTCTGTCTTTGCACCGTGAAGACGGCCAAGGGGTGGCGCTCAGGCTCCACAGCCGCCGTCACTCAGCCCCGTGATGCTCTTCAGCCTGGGCCCTGGTGGCGTGGCTGCCATCGGCTGCCGCCTTACACCCAGCACCCCGACATTTGGAACCCTCTGCAGTTTCTTGAAAAGACCTCCTTCTTGCCTCTGGGCTTTGCACGTGCCGTTCCCACTTTCCTGCTGCCCAGCCCCCCGACACCCTCCTTCCAGCCTTCTCTGTGAAGGATGGGTCAGGGCACCCTGATGCTCCCACCGGGACTCGATTGATGACAGCACAGTCCCACCTCTATGCCTCTGCCCACCCCATTTTTCTTCTTTGTGTTTCCTTCTTCTTGTCCCCCAACTTTATTTCCATTTCCTAATCTTTCTTTCTTTCTCTTTCTTTTTTTCTTTCTTTTTCTTTCTTTCTTCCTTTCCTTCCTTCCTTCCTTCCTTCTTTCTTTCTTTTTTT
>NW_026652294.1:25742900-25756970 GCF_009828535.3 Hylobates moloch | reverse complement strand
ACTGCACCGTACACACACCTCACATGGACACACACCACACACACTTCATACACACACTCCACAGTATATGCACCTCACACAGACACACGATGCACCACACACACACTCCACAGTACACACACTTCACAGACACACGATGCACCACACACACAATCCACAGTACACACACTTCACACAGACATGCACCACGCGCCACGCACACACACATACTCCACAGTACACACATCTTACAGAGACACACATCACACACACTTCACACACACACTCCACAGTATACACACCTCATGCAGACACACACCATGCTCCACACACACTCCACACACACACACTCCACAGTACACACAACGCATATAGACACACACCATGCACAACACACCATGCTCCTTCACTCATGGACACACATACATCTACAGACACACACATTACACAGTACACACACCTTACACAGACACACACGTACCACATACACACACTCTCACACACACTCACTCCACAGGCCCCCCTGCTTGAAATTCCACCACACCCAACACCTCACCACACTTTCGGTGGGCTGCCCAGAAGGGGTATCGGCCGATTGGAGCCCCCACCCCTGCGAAATCCACCCAGAGAGGCCCCCTGCATCTCCCCTGACTCCCACCCAGGAGCCCTGTCTGTCCATCTGTCTGTCTGTTTATCTTATCTGTCCGTCTGTCGGTCTGTCTGTCCGTCTGTTTGTCTGCACTCTCCAGTCCAGACCCCTCTGTAGCCCCAGGGAATTAAAAAGCTGCGGCTGCCCCTCAGGAGTGCGGGCACAGCATGGGAGGCAGGATGCACACCCCTGCCCCTGCCCCTCCCTTCTCCCTCTGCGCCTGGAGAAGCTGCCGTCCAGCAGCCCCAGGCCAGCCCTGGGCGCTCTGGGCCTCGGGGAGCCCGGACACCGTGCCGGAGGCTGCTCTGCTGGGGCAGGTGGGTGTGTCTGGACCTCCCCAGGGTGCTGGGGGGAGGAGGGGTGCACAGCAGCCTTGCTCCAGGTTGGCCCAGCCTGGCTGAAGGGACAGGGTGCCTTTTTCCTTTCGTAGAGTATGGTCGTGTCACCTTAATTTTCTGTTGTCTGCTGGGCACAGCTGCGTGCTGCTCCTCACTGCTGCACCCAGTGTGGAAAGTGTGTGTGTGACCCGAGTACATCTGGGTGTGAATGTGTGTGCCAGTGTTTCCGCCTAGGTATGTGGTGTGTGTGTGGTGTGTATGAATGAGTGTGGTATGTGCATGAGGAGGTGTGTGGTGGCTGTGTGTGGTGTGTGTGCACACGTGTGGTTGGTGTGTGTATATGTGGCTTGTGTGGCTGTGCATATGTGCTGTGCATGTGCGTGTGGTGTGTGTGTGCTGTGTGTGCCTTTGTGTACATGTGTTGTGTGTCTGCGTGTGTGGTGCCAGTGTGGTGTGTGTGTGGTGTGTGTGTGTGGTGTGTGTGTTTGTGTGGTGAATGTGTCTGGTGTGGTGTGTGTGTGCCTGTGTGTGTGTGTACGTATGCCCCTGTGTGTACGTGTGGTGTGGCTGTCTGGTGTGTGTGTCCAGTGTGGAGTGGTGTGTGTGTGTGCGTGTGTGCATACCTGTGTGTATGTGTGTGGTGTGTCAGTGTGTCTGGTGTGTGGTGCGTGTGTGGGGCAGGGATGGTGGATGTGGTGGTCTCAGGGCCTCTGGGGACGGGAAGTGGCCGTGTGGAGGGGGGCCCCGGGCTGGCCCGGGTGGGGACTCAGCCTGGCTCCCTCCTTCCCGGACTGACCTGGGTGGACACTTATCCTGGCCGCCTCCTTCCCAAGTTGACCTGGGCGGGGGAGTCATCCTGCCTCCCTTCCCCCCGGGCTGGCCTGGGTGGGGGCTCATCCTGGCCGCCTCCCTCCCTGCCTGACCTTGGTCATTCCTGCCCTGACTTTTGTTTCCTGGCTCACGGGTGTGAGCAGGTGTGCAGGCGTGTTGGGTGGAAGGTTCCAGAACCAGAGGTCAGAAGCCCTTCCTGCCTACACTATCCTCCTCCCATTCCTTTGCCGGGCAGAAGAGTGGGTAGCAAAGGTTCCCGGGGGGCCTGGTGCCTTGGGCTCTGGCATGCCTGTGTCCGCACCTGGGGACTGATGGGTTGGGGACCGGGAGCCTCAGCTGTGGGGCCAGCGTGGGCACCCCATGCAGTGCTAAGACGTGGAGAGGGCGACTTCGTTGCTTAATTATGAACAGGTTGCCTTTGATCTCTAAAGTGTCCTGGTGGCCTGGCTCTCTGTTTCCTTAGCAGGCACTGGGAGTCCTCCTGCTGAGAAACTGCTCAAGGGAGGTGCATTTACCAGGGACACAGAGAACCCCCAGCTTGGCTCCCCGTGGATTTGTGGCCACACTGGCCTGTCACTGGCCATTCTGGGCATATGCGGGGCTGGGGAAAAGTGTCCCTAAAAAAGAGGACTTGACCAGAAGGGAGAGGGCTCCAAGGACAGCAGGATCGGAGGTCAGTCTAAAGGTCAGACCTCATTTTTCCATTCTCTGTCCGAGACTGGAGGTGGAGAGAATGGCCCGAGTCCTATAGCCAGGTGTGGGCAGAGTCACTGGGACCCGAGTCTCCAGGGTCCTGGGCTCCTTCTGGAGATAAACCAAGCACCAGGGAGAATCCTCAGATCCCTCCTGATGCTCAGGGCCCAACCTGCAGGCCTGGACAAAAGCCTCTTCCTTCCCTGGGCACAGATCCCCCCCGGGAGGTGCAGGGACCATTCACCGTACTCCCTGGGAGCTGGGCCCCTGGCTGAGTGCTCTCCATGGGTGACCTCAGCTGACCCGCCTGGCCACCTATAGAGGAGGATCCTGTTCTCAGAGAGGGTGAAGTCACCTCCCCAGGGACAGGGGGCTGGAGAGACAGGGGGGTTCTGAGCTTGGCTCAGACACTATAACTGCCCTCTTCTGCATGCTGGAAAGCCAACTTCGAGGGACTGGTGGATTCAGGTCCTGGCAAGGGCTCTCTCCTTGGGTTTGCAGATGGCCACTGGGTCCGCACAGGGAGGGGCAGGAGAGACAGGACCCCAGTGCACCCACTCTCAGCAAGCCCCCACACTGTAGTGCTGTCATTAAATGCGTTAAATGACAATTAGCCATGTCATGCTATTTATTATCCCTACTGTTGCATCGTGAGGTTGTACGTGGTGCTATCCCTGCTACTGCGATCACTTTTGTTGTGGTTGTGATTATCAAAATTATTGTTGTTTCTACAGTCACTGTTATTGTTGCATTTATTATCGCTTTGTTATTCCTCTTTGGTGCCGACTCTCCCGGCTGTGTGCCAACTTCCCAGGCAGCCATGGTTCTCAGCCCAGCGATTTTGCCCCCCAGGAGACACTTGACAATGTGTGGAAACATTTCTGGTTGTCACAGTTGTGGGGAGGTGGGCTGCTGGTGCTACTGCATAGAGGCCAGAGGCGCGGTTGGAGCCTGTGATGCACAGGTCAGGCCCCACCACAGGGAGTTACCTTGCACGAAATGTCAATGGTGCCCTGGCTTCCACATCATCCAGAGCAGTTGGAGCCCTTTGCCGGGGCAGCGGGGAGTTGAGAGGGGGCGGGTTCAGGTTTCTAGAGTCTTCTTTGGGAAAATGAGCATGGGATCGTCACGGTTAAAGCTCTGCAAACCAGACCTCTGGGTTCCTACTTGGCTTCAACATTTTCCTGCTGTGTAGACTTAACCTGCCTGGGCTTCCAGAATGAAATAACATAGACTAGGGGCTTCAACAAAGGATATTCATGTCTCATAATTCTGCATGCTGGAAGCCCAACTTCGAGGGGCTGGTGGATTCAGGTCCTGGCAAGGGCTCTCTCCTTGGGTTTGCAGATGGCCACTGGGTCTGCACAAGGGAGAGGGAGAGAGAGGAGCATGAAGGGGAGGAGGAGGAAGAGGGCAGTTACAGTGTCTCTTCCTCTTCTTATAAGGCCACTAATCCCATCACAGGGGCCCTAGCCTCATCTAAACCTAATCACATCCCAAATGCTCCACCTCCATATACTGTACTATCACATTGGAGGTTGGAGATTAGCTTCTTCTTCTTTTTTTTTTTTTTTGACAGAGTCTCACTCTGTTGCCTAGGCTGGAGTACAGTGGTGTAATCATGGCTCACTGCAGCCTCAACCTCCTGGGCTCAAGCAATCCTCCTACCTCAGCCTCCTGAGTAGCTGGGACCACAGGCATGCACCACTACACTGGCTAAGGTTTTAAAACATTTTTTGTATAGAAAAGGTTTGGCCATGTTGCCCAAGCTGGTCTTAAACTCCTGGGTTCAAGAGCTCCTCCTGCCTTGGCCTCCCAACGTGCTTGCTTTGTAGGCATGAGTCACTGCACCTGGTCTCAAGGCTTCAACATATGAATTTGGGGGGACACATTCAGTCCATAACATGTGTGATCTTTTTTCAAAATTTATTTTTGCTATAAAAAATGTATGATAACATACATACACATCTATACACCCTTGTGGCTGCCGCCTGGTCAAGGTGTCCTCGTATTCTCTCTCCCTCAGCACATTTCCTACCCTGGTGGTGCCACGGCTTCTGGCACTGTGGGTAGTTGTGTCTGTTCTTGAGCTTCACATCCCAGAATCATCCCGGCCAGAGCCATTTCTGTCGGAATTCTTCTGTTCGTCATTATTCTCACAAGATCTGCCCATTTAAAAAAAGGAGCAGTCGTTTGTTTCCTTTTTATTTGTATTACTCTATTGTATGAATATACCCTAATTTACCGTCCCTTCTCCTATTGATGGATATTGGGTTTGTTTTCAGTTTTCGTCTACTTTGAAAAAAGCTGTTATGAATTTTTTTTTTTTTTTTGAGGCGGAGTCTCGCTCTGTCACTCAGGCTGGAGTGCAGTGGCACGATCTTGGCCCACTGCAGCCTCCGCCTCCTGGGTTCAAGCAATTCTCCTGCCTTAGCCTCCCAAGTAGCTGGGAGTATGGGCACGCTCCACCACGCCCAGCTAATTTTTGTATTTTTAGTAGAGATGGGGTTTCACCATGTTGGCCAGGCTGGTCTTGAACTCCTGACCTGAGGTGATCCACTCATCTCAGCCTCCCAAAGTGCTGGGATTACAGGCACGAGCCACTGTGCCTGACCGAATTTTATTTTATATGCCTTGGTGGACACATGATCTCATTACTTTTGGGTATGTATTTAGGAGTGGAATTGCTGGGCCAAAGGGTTGGACTCAATGTAGCTTTCGTAGGTGCTTCCAAACCTATTTATAAAGTAATTATTTGGTATCTTCAAAAAATTTTAAGTAGACTTTTTTTTTAGAACACTTGTAGACTTACAGTGAAATTAAGATGATAATACAGAGAGTTCCCACATACCCTGCCCCTAGTTCCCCTATTTTTAGCATCTTGCATCGGCATGGTACCTTTGATGCGAGTATTAAACCAATATTGCTAACGTTCTCATTAACAAAAGCCCATATTTTATTCAGTTTTCTTAGTTTTTAACCTAACATCCTTTTTCTGATCCAAGATCCCACTCAGGATCCCACATGACATTTAGTTGTCATGTCCCATTAGGTTCCTCTGGGCGGTGACAGGCTTTTTTTTTCTTTTTTTAAATTGGCCATCTTTAAAGAAAATGTTAATTAAAAACATAGAGATAATTGTAGATTCACACACAGTTGTAAGAAGTAATAGGCCATGTGCAGTGGCTCACGCCTTTAATCCCAGCACTTTGGGAGGCTGAGGCAGGTGGATCACGAGATCAAGAGATTGAGATTATCCTGGCCAACATGGTGAAACCCTGTCTCTACTAAAAATACAAAAATTAGCTGGGCAAGGTGGCACATGGCTGTAGTCCCAACTACTTGGGAGGCAGAGGCAGGAGAATCGCTTGAACGCAGGAGGCAGAGGTTGCAGTGAGTTGAGATCGCGCCACTGCACTCCAGTGCAGAGCGAGACTCTGTCTCAAAAAAAAAAACAAAAAAAAAGAAGTAATAGCAAGGAGGCCAGGTGCAGTGTCTCACAACTATAATCTCAGCAGTTTTGGAGGCTGAGGTGGGTGGATCACTTAAGGCCAGGAGTTCAAGACCAGCCTGACCAACATGGTGAAACCCCATCTCTACTAAAAATACAAAAATTAGCCGGTCATGGTGGTGCACCCCTGTAATCCCAGCTACTCAGGAGGCTTAGGCAGGAGAATCACTTGAACTCAGTGTGGAAAGTAAAAAGGTTCCTCTTCAAAGTTTCCCTTCTTGTTAAAGAATAAATCATAAGTCTTAGAGATAATAATTTCTTTTAAAGACTAACTTCCTTCAAGCCTCCTTGCTTTGTGCTAATAACTCTTCATTAAGCCCTATCCTATGTAGCTTTTAGATATAAGAGAATGAGTACATTCTATGTCCTTGTACTTTAACCAAGATATTTGTTCTAGACATGCTCAGGCATGTCCCAGCTCACAGCTTATGCACCTTCTTTATTTGGAAATGTTATTACTTCTCTAAGTCTTTTCATAAGCAACTTCTTCTTTTCCTTTGTTCTCCCTTGACTTTACCTATTTAGGAAAGTGTTAAGTTATTAACCAGTCAGGTTTAGCTTAGATTGTGAGGTCCAGCTCCAGCCAATGGAGACAGGACACAGTAGCAGGGGCAAACCGTATAAGGGATAAAAATTGCTTCCCTCCTTTGTTCAGGTGTGCTCTCGCCATTGTTCCATCTGTGAGGAGCACCCTTTCTGCAGGAAGCAAAATTGCCTTGCTGAGAAAATTCTTTGAGCTCTAGTTGTTCCTTTTGCACCAAAGAACAAGCATTTCTAAGGGAATAAACATTTTACTTATAACACCCAGGAGGCAGAGGTTGCAGTGAGCAGAGATGGCACCACTACACTCCAGCCTGGGCAACAGAGCAAGACTCTGTCTCAAAAAAAAAAAAAAAAAAAAAGAATAGGAAGGTGTCCTTTATACATTTTGCCCAGTTTCCCTCGATGGCAATATTTTGCAAAACTATAGTACAATAGTGCAACCAGGAAACAGACACCGGGGCAATCCACCAGTCCTATTCGGATTTCTCCAGTTGGCTTGTACTCATGTGTATGTGTGTGTGCATGTGTGTGTGTGAATTCTGTACAGCTTTATCATTAGTGCAGGTTCCTGTCTCCACCACCCCTGTCATGGTGTGGAAGAGCTGCATCACCATGAGAATCCTTGGAGTTGCAGTTACCATTTTATGGCCACACCCACCCCTCTTCCACATCCCTAATCCCTGGCACCACCTATCTGTCCTCCAATTCTAAAGTTTTTTCATTACAAAAATGTATACATGGAATTGTGCTGCATCGTACTTTTTGGGATAGCTTTTATTCACTCAGCCTAATTCCCTGGATTCCTCCAGCTCGCTGAGTGGATCAATAGTTCCTTTTTACTGCAGAGTAGGGTCTCACAGCCTGGATGTTCCTGTTTCTTTCTTTCTTTCTTTTTTTGAGATGGAGTTTCCCTCTTGTTGCCCAGGCTGGATTGCAATGGCGTAATCTCGGTTTACTGAAACCTCTGCCTCCCAGGTTCAAGTGATTCTCCTGCCTCAGCCTCCTGAGTAGCTGGGATTACAGGCATGCGCCACCACGCCCAGCTAATTTTGTGTTCTTGGTAGAGACAGGGTTTCTTCATGTTGGCCAGGCTCATCTCGAACTCCCGACCTCAGGTGATCTGCCTGCCTTGGCCTCCCAAAGTGCCAAGATTACAGCTGTGAGCCACTGTGCCTGGCCTGGATGTTCCTATTTCTTTAACCATTGGTGGATGAAGGACATCAGGGCTGGTTCCAGTTTTGGCTATGACAAGTCAAGCTGCTATGAACATTCATGTACAGGTTTTTGTGTGGACGTTTTATTTTTAAGACAAGTGCCCAGGAATGCAATTTCTGGGTCACATGGTAGTTATATGTTTAGATTTTTTTTTTTTTTGAGACGGAGTTTTGCTCTTGTTGCCCAGCTGGAGTGCAGTGGCACGATCTCAGCTCACTGCAACCTCTGCCTCTGGGGTTCAAACAATCCTCCTGCCTCAGCCTCCTGAGTAGCTGGGATTACAGGCATGTGCCACCATGCCTGGCTAATTTTTTTGTATTTTCAGTAGAGACAGGGTTTCATCACGTTGACCAGGCTGGTCTCGAACTACCAAAGTGCTGGGATTACAGATGTGAGCCACCGCGCTCGGCCTATGTTTAGATTTTTTAAGAAATCGCCAAGCTGTTTTTCCAGTGTGTCTGTCCCAAGACATCCATAGCAGCAGCGTGTCATGATCCAGGTTCTTCACATCCTTTGTGAGTGTCTGGTGTCATTATTTTTCATTTTAGCTATTCCGTTAGGTGTGTGGGAGAGGTGCGATCTTGAGTTAGTTACTTCACTTCTCTGAGCTCTGTGTCCTCATCATGGGTGGTCTGATACGGCTGTCAGAAAGGCTGGTGAAGTAAACACGTGTAAAGAACTTGGAACGATGCCTGCTCTATTAAGAGGGCTTCTAACACCTTAATAATTGTGATGACATTGAACTATACGAAACTGCCAGTGTGGGATCACTTTTGGCCCATAAAAACCCTGAGACTTGATACAGCTCCTCCTCATATTGTTATTAAGGATCAAATGGCTGCATGATTCAGAGTGCAGGGCAGACGTGTCCCTCCTGCCTCAGCACCAGCTGGGTGGGCTCCTTGGTCGCCACCTGCAGGGAGGGCTTTCGTGCCCGGTGAGCCACTGGGCTTCCCCAGCAAGCCAGAGCTTTTCACATGAGATCAGGGGAGAGGAGGAGCTAGAAGATCCATCTGATCACTGAGTAGGCAGGTGGCGGGGGAGAAGAGTGGTTGGGCACTGTGCCAGTGGGTGGCTGGGTGATGGGCATGGTGGGCAGGGCCTGGACCAACTCTCTTGAGTCCTGGGTTTTCCCACCTCTGATCCGGGGTGGGGCAGGGCTGGCACCAGACCCTTCCTCTTTGAGCTCCACTGTTCCAATGCCCACTGAGGGGCCGTCACAGGGTGATAGGGGTCGGGATGTGGTGGTACTCCGGACAGCCTCTAGGTGCTGGGCAGATGTGCAAGGGTTTCATTATTATTGACAAGCATTTGGAGAGCAGAGCCTAGCCTCCCGCAAGTGGGGATCTGCCCAGAGGGACAGCCTAAGACCCCCTCGGGGAAGGGCGCTGCCTGCAGAGCTATCAAGATGCTGGAAACCTTGGACTGGCCCGTGCATGAGGGTGATCTGCAGGGCCTGGCTGCTCTCCGCCGCGCCCTCAAGAAGGGATGGGACCATGCCCAGGCATCTCTGTGTCCCCAGGGGCCCAAGGAAGGGGCTCCGTGAGGTTGGCCAAGCAGCCGAGTCATAAGAAGCTTCATTTATGGGGGACGGTGCTGCTTCCAGAACACACTCTCCTCCATCTCCTTAAGGGCAAACGACCTTAGAAGGGAGTCCTGGCACCTTCCCAATTTTTCAGGCTCAAGAGAGGCTCCCTCAATGAGGCAAGCAGAGTCCCTGCCCAGAGCCCCCAACTCCACACCTCCCCAGGATGCAGGCCCAGGAGAGGGCCCCCTCGATGAGGTGAGCAGAGTCCCTGCCCAGAGCCCCCAACTCCATACCTCCCCAGGACGCAGGCCCAGGAGAGGCCACACCCTTGTTCCTCTCCTGCTTCCCCAGCATGGCCTCAAGAATGCGGGAAACAGTTCTGGAGACAGGCAGGTGAGTGTCTCACTGACATCTTCCCCTGCCCAAGGACCCCCGTACCCCGCCCATCCCGCCCTCTTCAGGCAGAAGCCTCCAGGGCTGAAAGCCAGGCCACTGGTCTAGCACTTGGGGGGTCCAGAGGCCCCATTATCCCCTCCCCTGCTGTCTTGTGGGGAACCAGGGTGGGAACTGCCCTCGGAAGCAGTCCAGGGGAGGGGACGCTCCCTCTGATTGTTATGCAAATTGATGGGCTTCGCTGATTACCATACATGCATATTAATCCTGCCTGGGCTGGGATGGGACAGGCTGTCTGGGCCTCATGGCAGGCTGCTTCAGGGCTGGTTTTGGAGCAGTTGAAAAGCAAAGGAAAGGAGGCTGCCTCTCTCTGGCCCTGCTTAAATGAAAGGTAGACGAGGGTTTTGTCTCCAGGGGCCCTGCTGGGTTCAAGGTGCCAGATGTCTGTGGAGCCCCAAGAGGGTGGAGCACTGGCAGGCACACCTGGTGGGCTTGGAGGCGGGGCGTAAGGGGATCCAGCCCCAGGGCATCCTTAGCGTGGTGACTGACGTACCCCGGGGAGCTGGGGGATGGAGGGCGAGGGTCAGGGCAGGAGGAGACCACTGCTGAACTGGAGCATGGACAGAATGGGCTGGCCTGGAGGGCACCAGCGCTACTCTGCTGCCCAAGTTCCACTCCTGGATTCTGATATCAGCAACACTCTGGAAGGCAGGACAGAGCATCCTCATTCTACAGAGGAGAATGCAGAGGCTCAGACAGGGGAAGAGGCTTCCCTGAGGCCACACGGCAGGAGAGGGCCGGCACCGGAGCCCAGGCCTGCCTCACGGAGGGGTCCCCTCAGGTCCGTTCTGTGTCATGGAGTGGGAGGCTGGCCCGACCTGACAGCCAGCAGGTGAGGGCTCAGCTCTGTCTCTCTGAGCTGGGAGAAGTTGTGGTTCCCCTGGTATGTGTGGGTTTCCTCCCTGGGAGATGCGCAAATCATCACACCTGCCCACTCGGCCACCGTGAGGCTTAAATGAAAGAGCTCTAGGAATACACCTCGCTCTAGCTGTTGTTGCTGGTCCTGGGAGCATAAGTCAGGCGGGGAAGGGAAATGTGGCATCCCCAAGGGGTCCTCTAGCAGTGCCTTAGGATTAGGAGTGGCTGCTGTGGCTGGGACCCAGTCTCAGACATCCAGAGCCTTCAGAGCTTGGGGGCCCCAAAGAAGACATTGGAGCTTCGTTTGTGGGGAATGTTGCTGTTTCCAGAACACTCTCCCACCTCCTGGATTCCGTTGGGTGAGGTTTTAAAGTCATACTCACAGATGCTGGGGGTGAGGATCTGAACCTGTTTAGGGGACCGCATTTGTACCCACACCTCCCTTCCCTGCCGCACCTGACCCTGTGCCCCTTTGCTGTCTAGAAGCTTCCTTTCTGCCCCATTTCTGAGGTGCCTTCCCTCTGAACGCCCCCCCAGGCCTCCTCTTGGCCATGTGTGTTTGGGGCCTGTCCCGGCTACATCCGCTCTTTCTGTGCCTCTCTCTGGGTCAACTCAAATTCTGACAGCTCCCGGTATCTCCACGACCCCGACTGTCTCATCTGAGCCTCTGCCTGTGCCCTCCTGCAACTCCCATCCATCCTCAGCCTTGGCATCCCCCGAGGAAGCCCCAGGCCCCTCAGTTCGCCCCAGGCCCCTCAGTTCACCCCAGGCTGAGCCTCCCATCTCCCCTGGGGCTGCTGTTTTAGCTGCCCAGGCCAGGCACTGGGTGCCTTATCTGACCCTCCTCCTCCTCCATCCCCATCCTCCTTCTCCACCCCCTGCCACCCCTCTGCTCCATCCCTCCTCAGGCCTCGCCTCCTCCCTGGGCCCCTGCCTGCACGTGACTGTTCTGCAGCCTCCACTCTCCCTCCCTGGCAGTTTGCTGATGTCAATGCTGCAGGTGGCCCAGGCACTGCTACCCCTGGGTGAGGGGGTCTCCGTTTTCCAAATCTTGCTTTTTCACCACTGGAGCCCACCTTCTTATCCTCTTAGGTTGCCATGAAACATCCAATATTTGAAGGTGTTCTATGGACCTCAAAGGGCAGGAGACACCTTAAAATGTTTGTTGGATGGCGGTAGGAGGGTAGAACCCTGGTGGGCACACCTGGTGGGCTTGGAGGCAGGGCCTAAGGGGATCTGCCCCCGGGTAGGAGGGAGGGGAAGGGAGGGAAGCCACAGGCTGCATGTGGCCGGAGCGGGTGAGGGAGCGAGGCAGGGAGGCTGGCCAGGTGGGTGCAGAGAGGCAGCAGGATGTGGGGGCTCCTGATGATACTGTCCTGTCTCTGCCCTCAGAGGCTCTGCTGCTCATGTTCATGGAGTCCCACAGCCACCAGGCCCTTTGAATCTCGAGTTTCTCGAGTTTCTGGCTTCAGATGCCCCCAGGTTTCCAGAAGTCAAGATTTCTAACAAATGGACCCAAACCCCAAGCCAGCACCTGGAAGTGGCAGCAACACGGCTGTGTGGACCCCGGTGCTGGGAACCTTCTGGAGGCAGCTGGACACAGGGGCTGCCAGTGGGGAGAGGGATGCTGCTCATTTTGACATTTCATCTAAATAACATTCCAAGTGTTCTAATGAAAGCCTCTGCGCTCCCTTTGAAATACTAGCAATTACAAAGATGAATAATTGCATGATAAATATTAATTTGCACCATCGTAATGAGGCCCAGAAGCATCCTGCTGCTAAGTGAGAATTTAGCTCTTTCCACTCCCGGGCGGGGGAGGTGCTGCTCACAGCCCCTGGGGGATGCTGCCCTGCTCCGAGAGGCCCAGTACCACCGTGGCCAGCTCGCTGGGCGGGACAACGGCAAGCCCGAACACCACCTTGTTCCTGCCGCTGCCTCACTTGATGACAAAGGGCACATTGCTTCCTTCCTCTGGGCCTCAGTTTCCCAAATAGACAATGGCGAAATTGGAGGAGATGACCTCTAAGGGCTCTGCCAACTCAGGCAGTCCAGGAGGTGACGTCTAGAATTCCAGACTGCCTGCGATCTACTGGTGGGAAATCCACCCCGTCCAGAGCCTCCCCTCCAGGCGCCCTCTCTCTGGGTGCTCCCGCTGTGCCTGGCATCTGGGAGACAAGCGGGTATTTGCTGAATGAAAAGTGATATCCCTTTGCCCAGAAACAGCATCTCACAGCTTTTCTTCCTTGGTCTTCACGAAATCAAAACTGACAAGTTGCCCTCCTTCCAGCTGAGTAAGTGTGGCCATCACACCCCACCCTCAGGAAGGAGGAAAAAGTGGCAGCTTGCAGCAGAGATGGAACGTCCCCAAACCACAGTGACAGCACAAAGGGCTGCCTGTCTGGTTCCAGTCCCCCAAGTAAAGGACACCTGGAGCCTTCGCAGAGGCTGCTGCTTCCCCTGACGGCCCTGCCTTTTGGTGCTGAGTGTCTGCAGACCTTTGACAACCTTTGCAAATATGTTCCTCGCAGAGGAGAGCTGCGCCTCTTCCATCTTAAGCAGTGAACCCAGGACGCTTGGCGTTCTTGGGCTTGTTTTTTCCTTTAAACACCTGCTGTGTGTTTTATTGGGCAAGCCGTCCTTTGTGCGTCTGGGCTCCTGTGAGTCTGCAAACCTTCTTCGGAAGTAAACAGTTTCTCTGAGTGTCGTCCACTGCTGGATCTGATTCTCTGGCAACGATCAGATTCCCCGGCAACGATCAGATTCCCCGTGTCTGCCACCCAGCAGGGAGCCCGTGGGGCCACCAAAGGCACTTACCCCGGAAATACAGGAGCCAGGCTCCAGTCAAAGGCAAACATGTCAGAAACCACACACACACAAACACACACACACACACGCATACACACACACATACACACACATACACACACATACACACATACACACATACACATATACACACACATACACACATATACACACACATACACACACACATACACATACACACACATACACACACATACACATACACACATACACACACATACACACATACACATACACACACACACATACACACACACACACACACACACACGCTACATGCCCATGAGGCTGAGGCTCCAGCCCGTGGGGCTGTGTGTGTGGCCTCAGAAGTGCATCTTGTGGGCTCTCTGTGCCCCCATGCCCCTCCTCCCCAGGGTGGCCTCATGCAGCGAGAGAAGGGCTGTGTATGTGTGTATGTGTGTATGTGTGTGTGTGTGTGTGTGTGTGTGGTATCTATGTGGTATATGGTGTGTGTGGTGTGTGTGTGTTTGATATGTGTGTGATGTGTGGTGTGTGTGCGATGTGTGGTGTGTATGTGATGTGTGGTGTGTGTGCAGGGTGTGTGTGGTGTATGATGTATGTGGTACATGGTGTGTGTGTGTGACGTGTGATGAGTGGCACATGGTGTGTGGTGTGTGGCATG
>NW_026652294.1:25677389-25742800 GCF_009828535.3 Hylobates moloch | reverse complement strand
GGTGTATGTGTGTGATATGTGGTGTGTGGCCTGTGGTGTGTGCGTGGTGTATGTGTGTATGGTGTATGTGGTGTGTGCATGTGATACGTGGTGTGTGCCATGTGATGTGTGTGGTGTGTGTATGGTGTGTGTGGTGTATGTGTGTGACACGTGTGTGGTATGTGATATGTGTGGTGTGTGCGTGTGATATGTGGTGTGTGCCATGTGATGTGTGTATGGTGTGTGTGGTGTATGTGTGTGACGTGTGTGGTATGTGATGTGTGTGGTGTGTGTATGATGTGTGTGGTATATGTGTGTGATATGTGGCCTGTACTACGTGTGTGTGTGTATGTGTGTGGTTTCTGACACATGCCTCTGATTGGAGCCTGGCTGCTGTATTTCTGGGGGAAGCGGCTTCAGTGGCACCCTGGGCTCCCTGCTGGGTGGCAGACACGGGGAATCTGGGCCTCTCTTTTTGTTTTTTGCCTGTGTGGGTCTGTTTGCCTTGAGGATCCTGCTATCTTCAGCATTAGCAGCACCCATCGCTTGATCATGGGTCCCAAGATTCTGGTTTGGTCGGCTAGAGGGCCGCCCGTCCTGACCGTGGGCTCGGGAGGGCCCCCGGGTCTCACCCTCACCACCTGTGTATGTTGTGTGTCTTTTCTATCGCGGGCAGGGTCCTCTACGTTGATCTTGTTCACAATCTCAATGAGTGAAAATCACCCCCTAAATGCATCTTGTGCGGCCAGAGCAGAGAGCAGCCCCTTGAGGTCTCTGGGGCTCACGGAGCTACACGTTTCTGGAGCCGCTGCAGCCGCCCAGTCGGTTTTTGTGTCCTATGCTAACTTGTGACTCATGGTTAAAGTTGTGAAACTGAGTCTGTGAGTTCTCCTTATGTGTGAATGACAAAAAACCATTTTTTTCCTCCTTGAAAAAGGAGGATCCTTAGCCTTCTATGCTGGCCTGTTTGTGAGGGAAGCTTTCTGCATCTGTGGCCTGCTTGCGAGCTCCCTCGATTGCAACTGTTGGAGAGCCAATGGTAATAAGAACGGAACATTCGTTTGCACTTTAGAGATTTCGGGAACAATGAGGGGTTGTGTGCCATGCGCTGAACTGTGTCCCCAGGCCCCACCAATTCTATGCTGAAGTCACCATCCTCAGGCCCTCAGAGCGTGACTGCATTTGGAGACAGGGTCTTTAAAGAGGCGATTAAAGTTAAATGGGGTCATTGAAGCAGGCCCTCATCCAATAGGACCGGTGTCCTTATAAGAAGAGAAGCTGATAGGGACACCAGTCCTACTGGATTAGGACACAGACAAATTAGTGTGGGACAACCGTGTGAGGACATAGGGAGAAGGTGGCATCTACAAGCCAAGGGGAGAGGCCACAGGGGAAACCAACCTTGCTGACCTTGATTTCAGTGTAAGGAAATAAATCTCTGTTGCTTAAGTCCCAGCCTGTGGTACTTTGTTATGGCAGCCTGAGCAAACTCATATTTATTTATTTTAAAGACAGAGTCTCACTCTGTTGCCCAAGGTGGAATGCAATGGCGAGATCTCGGCTCACTGCAACCTCTGCCTCCCGGGTTCAAGCCATTCTCCTGCCTCAGCCTCCTGAGTAGCTGGGACTAGAGGCATATGCCACCATGCCCGGCTAACTTTTATATTTTTAGTAGAGACAGGGTGTCACCATGTTGGCCAGGCTGGTCTCAAGCTTCTGACCTCAAGTGATCTGCCAGCCTCGGCCTCCCAAAGTGCTGGGATTACAGGTGTGAGCCACTGTGCCTGGCCATATATCATAATTTAAAAATACTGGCCAGGCACAGTGGCTCATGCTTATAATCCCAGCACTTTGGGAGGCCACAGTGGGACAATCACTTGATCCCAGGAGTTTGAGACCAGCCTGGGCAACATGGTGAAACCCCGTCTCTACAAAAAATAAAGAATTAGCTGTGCATGACGGCGGCTTCTGTAGTTGCAGCTACTCGGGAGGCTGAGGTGGGAGGATTGTTTGAACCTGGGAGGTCGAGGCTGCAGTAGCCATGTTAGCACCACTGTGCTCCAGCCTGGGCAACAGAGCAAGACTCAGTCTCAAAAATAAAAAAAAATTAGTCCTTAAAGAAGCTTCTGCTTGGGCTACGTAACCATTGCTCCAAGGGCCCGAGCATGTGCTGGAGTGGGAGAGAGCATTTCCAGCTGGTCTGCAGCTTCATGGCTGCTGAGAGCTCTGGAGGGTTCTAAATGTTGGGACTTGTTTTCTCTCACCCCTCAAAAGAAATGAGGAGAGTTCCATAGAGATACAAAGTGATGTGGGGCGGGGGGTGTCATTTGCTGCCTGTAGATGCTGGCATCTGGCTTTTTCGCATTTGCAAAGCAGGTTGGGAAGGAGGGCAGATCTTGAGGGTCTAGCATCCCCTCAGAGGGGGATGTACTGGGTGGAATGCTGACATGGCCTCCACATTTCCGCCCCTGATGGACACATCCTCCTCCCAGTTATTCAGTCAGATACAAATCTAGGTGCTGCCGTGAAGGGATTTTTCAGATCTAGTTAAGACCCCAATCAGTTGCCCTTAAGAGAGAGGATGATTAGGCAGGGCGTGGTGGTGCATGCCTGGAGTCCCAGCCAGCACTTTGGGAGGCTGAGGCAGGAGGATTGCTTGAGCTCAGGAGTTTGAGACCAGCCTGGGCAAATGGCAAGGCCTCATCTCTACAAAACAATTTAAAAAATTAGCTAGGTGTGGTGCTGCTCACCTGTAGTCCCAGCTACTCAGGAGGTTGAGGCAGGAGGATTGCTTGAGCCCAGGAAGCCGAGACTGCAGTGAGCCATGACTGCACCAGTGCACTCAGCCAGCGTGACAGACTGAGACCCTGTCTCAAAAAAAAAAAAAAGGTGGTTAGTCTTGCTGGGCCTGACCTGATCAGGTGAGACTGTAAAGGGACTGGACTCTCGAGGCAGGAGAGATTCAAAGTGTGGGAGGATTTGACATCTCAGAGCTTCTCCAAGGCTGGCTTTGAAGATGGAGGGGCCACATGACAAACAGTGCTGGCACCTTTAACAATCAAGGGAGGCTGTGACCAGCAAGAACACGGGGACTCAATCCCACACTTGGGGGACCTGGATTCTACCACATGCAGTTGAGGCTAGAACAGGTTTCTGAGCTCCAGATGCGAACACAGTGGGAAGACACCTTGATTTTAGCCTTTGTTTATTGTTATCATCATCATCATTATCATTCTTTTATTTTATTTACTTTATTTAATTAATTAATTAATTTTTTTAGAGACAGGGTCTGGCTCTGTTGCCCAGGCTGGAGTAGAGTGGTGCAATCAGAGCTCACTGCAGCCTCCACCTCCTGGGCTCAAGCTATCCTCCCACCTCAGCTTCTGGAGTAGCTGGGACCACAGGCACGCACCATCATGCCTGGATCATTTTTATTTTTATTAGAGGTGGGGTCTTGCTATGTCGCCCAGGCAGGCCTTGAACTCCTGGGCTCAAGTGATCCTATCACGTCAGCCTCCCAAAGTGCTGGGATTCCAGGCGTGAGCCACCGCACCTGGCCCATTTTAGCCTTGTTGAGATCCTGGGTGGAGACGCAGTCATGCTGAGGCTGACTTTGAACCTGCACAGCTGCGAGCTCACGAGGGTTGTGTGAAGCTGTGAAGTTTGTGGTAGTTTGTTACCTAGCATAGGAAACCGGGGCCACAATTTGGCCAGGTTCCCCCAGCGTGTGAGTGCAGAGATGGGGCCATGTCTCCCCTGTTCAGCTCAATTCTGTTGCCAGCAGCGCTTCTGTTTGGGGAAGACCCTCCCCATTGCCTTGGGTCAGGGTTGAGCCGATGCAGGGAGGCTGGCCAGGGGCTGCTGCAGTTGCCCCAGAGAGAGGAGGTGGCCAGACGCTCTAGTCCTTCTCCCAGCCGTGGCTTGGCTGAGCTGGTGCTTCTCCAAGTGGCAAAGGGGGAGGAAGAGAAACTCCCTTCTGGGCTAAGTCTGGGGGTCCCTGGAGAGAGTGGGCTGGTGGCATGTAGAGGGACACAGTCCTGGGAGTGGGTCCAGAGTGCTGAGATTTGTGGGGGTCATTTCACCTCCCAGAGCCTCGACTTTTCTTATCTGTAAAATGGGGATTAAAAACATGTTCCCCACAGGATCACCATGAGAAGGCGGGTGGGGATGCCCTTTGCGAAATGAAGCGTTGACCTGTGTGATCCGGTTCTGCCGACGCTCTGGCCACGCGTGTGACCGCCGGCTGCTGTGGCTTTTTCTCTGCACATGCTGCTTCTTCTGAGCCTTCAGGTCTCAGCTGAGAGGCTCCCCCTCCAGGAGCCCTCTGTGACTGCTCTGTCAAGGTTGCTTTCCTGGAGACACCTACCATCCTTGGATTCACCACGGTGCAGATTCTGTGTGACATTTGTGTGTTCCTCTGTCTGTCCCCTGCACTGAGTTACAAGCTCTGCAAGGCCAGGGCTGGGTGTGGCTTTCCTCACCAACACTCTGGGACAGTCCTTAGCATCAAGGAGACACTCAGTGAACACCTGCAGTAAACAAACAAACAAACAAACAACAACAACAAAAAACACCTGCCGGCTGGGCGCGGTGGCTCACGCCTGTAATCCCAGCCTTTTGGGAGGCCCAGGTCAGCAGATCACTTGAGGTCAGCAGATCAAGACCATCCTGGCTAACGTGGTGAAACCTGGGTAAAAATACAAAAATGTTAGCAGGGTTTGGTGGCATGTGTCTGTAATCCCAGCTACTCAGGAGGCTGAAGCAGGAGAATCATTTGAACCTGGGAGGCGGAGGTTGCCGTGAGCCGAGATCACACCTCTGCACTCCAGCCTGTGTGACAGAGCGATACCCCATCTTGGAAAAAAAAAAGAAAAGAAACACATCTGCTGTGTTGGTGGGGACTCCCCCTATTCAGCCTGTGCAAAAGTCCCACCAGGTTCTGACCCCCTGAGGCCAGGGGCCGGGAAAGCTGGAGGCTCCCCAGCCAAGGGCAGGCCAAGCCCTGGAGGACGCCCCAAGCCCTGGAGCTGCCCGGGCCTGGGCACCCCTGGAACCCAGCTTCCCTCCCCCTTCCTGCTCTAACTCACAGCCACTTGGTGTTTTTCCATGAGAGGCGGGAATCAAAGTCTTCGGGGCTTTGAAGCTACAGAGCTGATCATTTTCAACTAATTAAAACACAATTTGCAAATAGGCGGGCAGGAGCATCCTGTGTCTGCCAGGGTTTGCCACCTGGGTCCCACTCATCTGGAAAAGAGCGTCTAGGGCTGGAGGGAGGCCTCAGGGTCCTCAGCTCGCAGCCAATCCCATGGGTCCTGGCTTCTGAATACCCCAGGGGAGCCACTGCTCAGCCTCTGTGTGGCCACACCGGGCTCATTGCAGGGGCCCCTGTTGCCACCCTTAACCCCGGCTGTCTCCTCCACACAGCGGTCAGAGTGGCCTGTTGGGGTACACAGCAGGCCCTGCCACATGGCCTCTGCACTCTCCAGCTGCTCCCCAAGTCTTCGCTGTGGTCTTTGGGGGCCTCAGGGCCTGAGCTCCGGCTCCTGGCCTCCTCACCCTCCCCAGGGCCTCCCCACCCCACTGGCTTCACTCCAGGACTTGCTGTTCCCTGGGCAGGCAGAGCACCACCCTAGGGTCTTTGCACCTGCTGTACCCCCCAAACTGTGGGGAACGGTTTTGCCTTCTCACCAGGCTAAGGTCAAGGTGAAGGACCCACTTGTCTCCCCCATGGCCAGGGGTGGGGGAAATGCCTGAGTGTCCCCAGTGCTCAGGAAGCCCCCTCTCTGGCTTCTCAGCTCCCCACACTGCTTCCCCAGGGAGGTGGCTGGGCTATGGGTCCAAAGATGAGCTCACTTTGGAAATATGGAGGTTCTGGAAACCTGCCTTTTCTTCTTCCCCTTCTTCCTCCTCCTATTCTCTCCTTCCTCCTCTTCTCTCCTTCCTCCTCCTCTTCTCCCCTCCTTCCTCTTCTTAGCAGTCTCTTCTTCTCCTTATTTTCCTTTCTTTTTTTCTTGATGATGTCTTAGGGCTTCTGATGACAGAGGCAGAAGGGCTCCTCTGAGCACGGCTTATAATAGATACTCGCAGTCCACTGTGTTCCGATGTCCCTCTGGCATCCGTTTGTGAAGCGCACCCCGTCTGTGTGTCTGTCCAGGCTTTCTCTGTCCCCCAGTGGGGTGGGGCTGGCCATTTGTTGCTGAGTCTTCAGGGCCTACCTGGAAGGCCCTGATACCTGGAAGGTCTCAGTGGGCATATCTGGAACACATGAATTACCAAGTCTACGAAATGGGCTTAGTGATGCTTCCCCCTCCACCAGCAGCCTCACGGGATTCACAAAACCACCTACATCTGGCTACAGTTTGTTGACATGGATTGGGGCCGGGCACTGTGCCTTTTATGCCGTGGTCCTGGTCTCATTGGTGCTGCAGCTTTTTAGAGCACGAATTACCCCTGTTTTACAGCAAGGAAGTTGAGTGAAGATCCAGGGTGGCGAGCAGGGGAACGCACGTTGCAGGATCCTAAGTTCTCCCTCTTGGCGGCTGTTTCCCGTAGACCCAGGATCTGGAAGTTTCCATGGTTAGGGCCCTAGACAACTTGGTGTCTGCCCCCCAGCTCTGAGCTCGCTGCATTGTCAGGACCTCTTTCCCTCAATCTCTGCATGGGTGGGCTCCTCTCACTAAGGGACAGGGGCTGGGTCACCTCGTGGCCCCAGGAGACACAGGGGGAGACATTCTGTCCCAGGTGGAGATGGAGATGAGGGGAGGGATTGTGTCTGGGTCTAAGCAGCACTAAACAGGGTGAGTTCCAGTCCCAGGGGAAGGTTCTGGATGGCAGCTAACAGCAGGACCACTGCCTAGCGTGCTCTGGAGGAAGGAGCCTTAAAGAGCCTTCCCCTGGACAGGGTGCCCTGCGCTCAACCCGGACAGGCTGTTTCCACCTTCCCATCACTGCCGTGCTGAGGCCGTGCCTGTTTCGAGATGTCAGATGAGACAGGAACAGCTGCTCCAGTGGGTTGGGAATGTTTACCCGCTAAACACGGAGTGCCCGTCACCATGGCAACAGCCCAGTCCTAGGAACAATCCCCCACATCTGCCCGGCACCTGGCATTTCTCAATGCACTGCCTCAGACGTTGGCTCATCCAGTCCTCACAATGCCCTGGGTGTAGATTCTCTAATGGCCCCATCCTACAGGTGGGGGACCGAGGCTGCGAGAAGTCAGAGGACCTGGCCAGGCTCTCACGGCAGGGGGCCGACGCAGAGGGGCTTTCTAGTGGCAGCCTCCATACCCCCAGCAGGACCCCTTCTGGTTGGTGTGACCCGGTGCTGTGGAAGCTCACGGCCTACTTTGGAAAGCACCACTGCTTGTTCTGATGACCCCAGAGGGGGCTGGTGTGGGGCCCGGGGGGCGTACAGATGGCTCCTGACCTCTTTAGAAGGAGCCCAGTGCTGGGAATGCAGGGCACGTGCAGATGTGTGGGCTATGGACAGGAATGGGGAGCTGGGCACCCACTCGGACTTGTCCCTGGCCATCGAGTCAGGCAAGCCACCTGACTCCCACCTCAGCCTCCTCATCTGGGGGGTGGGCTGACGTAAAGGTTGAATGGGTGCACAGTTGGTGCTTCCCTTACCCGACCCTTCAGCCTCCTGCCCCTGCCCGAGCACGCACGCCCTCCCTCCCCCAGCTGCCCACGTTCCTGAGCGCTGTCAGTCCCGGCCTGCCCCAAGTTGCCTGTGTGTCCCCAGGCCAGGCCCTCTCCCTCTCTGGGCACGGCTGCTCCCATATTGCTGGGATGAGCTCCCTGGGTAGGAGGCTGTGCCCTCCGGGTCTGGCCTTTTTGGCTCCTTGGGGTCCTGCTTGTCCCCAGCCTCGCCCAGTACCAGCCTCTCACTGGATAGAGCCAGCAGGGGAAGAGTGCGGCCCAAGTGGCCGTCCCAGCCTTTGTCCTAGAGGACAAAGGCTGCCCTGCGCTGCTGTGCTGGCTGGTGACCCCACTAAAGTCACAGAAGCCACCGCTATGGGCCTGCAGTGGGCACCGTCCTGGGTGCTGCTCATTGTCCACCAAAGCTGGCCAGGGTCCTGCTGGTCAATGCTATCGAAGGGGTGGGATTTGGTGCCCCTCTGTTGGATGTGACGGTGGACAAAGTGCACTGGGTCCTGGGCTAATGGGGCCAAAGAATCAGCTTTGTCCTCTCAGGCTCTCAGGATGTCATTTCGCTGTGCTTGTCCAGGCAGCTGCAGGCTGGGTTGCAGGGTTATGGGGGCAGTTCCCACAGTTGGGGCCAGCAACCCCACCTGTTAGTAAGCCAGGGCTGGTAGTACGGGGGAATGAGCCTTCTTCTCCCTTCATCCCTGAGGGTGAGTATCCCAGGACTCTCCTGGTACGACCTGCGAATGCCCCTGGGATATTCACCCTAAGGGATGAAGGGAGAGGGCACGCTGTCCTCTCTGTGATCATATTAGACAATAAATGCAAGAGTATGCTTCTGAACAAGATGCTGTTTCATGGGAGAAGCAGCAGAAGGGCTCATGTCAGGTGGTGACGGAATCGCAATCACCCGCCAGAAGCTTCCCAGGCACCCTCCTGTGCCCCCCGCTGGGAGCTCCCCTACCCTCACTGCCCCGATTCTGGCAAGGAGAGATTACCAGCTCGCTCAATCGTGACCCTGCCTGTGTCAGGCGGGAAGCTGTCAGGAACCGGCGCAAGTCTCATCTCCTCGCCGCTAACTGCCTGCCGTATAAATGTCAGCCTGGCTGTTAAATGACCCTGGTGAAAGGGCTGCTCCATTAGGCAGAGGGCAGAGTGATGGCTGAGCAGATCCACACAAACAGCCGCGGTGATTGCTTCTGCCGAGGAGCAGGGTGACATTTGCGTCATCATTTGGTGGTCTCCTAGGAGAGGCTGCAAGCAACTGCGTGGGATAACAACCAGAAAAAACAGCCTAAATGACAGCACGGCTGTCCAGGCTCCATCAGAGGGGCTCTGGGGACGGGGAAAGGCTGGGGGTTGGCCCGGGTGGGGGCGGGTACTGTTATTTCATTCTCCAAACTTGTGGTTCATCATTCATTCACCCATTCACTAGTTCAGTCAGTGTTTTTATCAGCAAAATTCTTTTTTTTTGAGACAGAGTTTTCCTCTTGTTGCCCAGGCTAGAGTGCAGTGGCTCCATCTCGGCTCACTGTAACCTCTGCCTCCTGGGTTGCAGCAATTCTCCTGCCTCAGCCTCCTGAGTAGCTGGGATTACAGGCGTGTGCCACCACGTGCAGCTAATTTTTTGTATTTTTAGTAGACACAGAGTTTCATCGTGTTGGCCAGGCTGTTCTGGAACTCCTGACCTCAGGTGATCCACCACCTCGGCCCTCCAAAGTACAGGGATTACAGGCGTGAGCCACCTTGCCTGGCCTATCAGCAAAATTGGTGATTTTCACCCTCTTCTCTTTACTCTCTCCTTCATCTCTCACACACTGTCCCTGAAGTCCCTGCGTGCGTAGCAGCCCTCGAGGGGATCTCTTTTCCTCCCCCACGCCCCCTTTTCCTGGACCTGGAGCTGGGACAAGGTTTCCCCTCGCTGCATGCTGCTTCTCTCGAATCATTCTCCCCCCTCCCCAAACCCCGGCTTTGAATCGCAAAACACCAGCTTGTATAACTCACTGCCTGGCTCTGGCCACTCCCTGCTGGTTCCTGCCACTGCTCTTCCCATCTCTGTGACCTCTGACCACAGTCACGCCCCGCAGGCCCAGCCCTCAGGTCTCTTCTCTCCCTTCCCTCATTCCTCCCTGGAAGCCCCTGCAGCTGCCCGGCTCACACGCACCTGGCAGCCTTTGAATCCATCTCCAGCCCAGACCTCCCCCTTGACTCCTAAACTCACATATCACTGCCAGCTCCATGTCCCCTTCTGGGTGTCTGGGGGTGGACTCCCAGGGCCCCCTCCACTCCTGCTGTCCCCCCAGACCTGCTCCAACCTTTCAGTGGCTCAAACCAAAAATCTGGGGGTCGTCCTTGATGTCTCCCTCTCTCTAGCATCCATAGGTGACCCACCTGCAAATCCATCTGCAAAATAATGCGGCCAGAATCAGGCCCCATCTTCCTACCTGCACAGTCTTTGCCCTGGGCTGAGCCGTCCTCATGGCTTACTTGGATTTTTGCAATATCCCCAACAGGTCTTCCTGCCGTCCGGCACCCCCTGCTATGTGCTCCCCGCCACAGCACCCGCCACCCTTTAACGCCTGAGTCTCACGTAAGCAGCTGCATCTTGTTCAGGAAAAAGCCACGTCCTTGTGGGGGCTATAAGGTCCTCCATGATCCAGCCTCTTCCCCTCCAGGTCAGTCACAATGGGGAGGTGAGGGAGGGAGCTTTGAGGCTGCCTAGGGGTGGGAGGGGGCAGGAGGAAGTGGGGCGTCAGGGCCTCCTGCAAACTTTGGCTTTACTCTGAGTAGGTGAGGAGGGAGGTAGTCAGCCCCTGAGATGTGGCTACACTGTGGGCCCTGACTGGAGAGAGACTGGGGATGGCGGGGGTCAGGGGACAGCTCAGGCTGAGGACGGGACCTGGGCCAGGCCAGGGAACATGGTTGACAAGTGACTGGAGTTTTTTTTTTTTTTGGAAATGGAGTTTTGCTCTTGTTATCCAGCCTGGAGTGCAATAGTGCCACCTCAGCTCACTGCAATCTCTGCCTCCCGGGTTCGAGCGATTCTCCTGCCTCAGCCTCCCAAGTAGCTAGGATTACAGGCGTGCACCACCACGCCCAGCTAATTTTGTATTTTTAGTAGAGATGGGGTTTCACCATGTTGTCCAGGCTGGTCTCAAACTCCTGACCTCAGGTGATCTGCCCATCTTGGCCTCCCAAAGTGCTGGGAGTACAGGCCTGAGCCACTGTGCCCGACCACAAGTGACTGGATCCTAAAGAATTCTGCAAGTAGACCTGAGAGTATTTTCTGATCAACTGGACACAGGGTATGTGAAACGGAGGAGTGCAGAGGGATCTTGGGCTTGCAGCCACTGACAAAGAGTGGTCCTGTCACTCTAGAATCCAGTCACTTGTCACCGTGGTTGCTGGCCTGGTCCTGGCCCCTGTCTTCAGCCTCCATGGTCTCCTCACCATGCGCCCCATCCCCACAACTCCAAGGCTGTTGGAGGTCTTTCAAGGTGACCTGGGCGCCTGCCATGCACAGTGGGTGTCCAGTACACACGGATGAAGGCTTTTGTTCTGTGAATGTTGTTTTGATCTCGCAGGGCTGGTTAAGGATGAAATGAGGTGATAGCACATCGGAGATAATGGTTCTTACCTTCCTTCTGCCCAGTCTGAGAGGACTGCATTTGTGTCCCCAGAGTCTGGAGGGCAGGTGTCTCCCAGACAGCCAGGACCACTTCGTCATTGGTGGGGTGGGGTTGGCATGAAAGTGTGGGCCTCTTGCTTCAGAATTGTCACAGGCTGGGCACGGTGGCTCACTCCTGTAATCCCAGCACTTTTGGAGGCTGAGGCAGGTGGATCACTTGAGGCCAGGAGTTCAAGACCAGCCTGTGCAACATAAGGAGACCCCCCCCTGTCTCTACAAAATATACAAAAGTTAGCCAGGGGTGGTGGTGTGTGCCTGTAGTCCCAGCCACTCTGGAGGCTGAGTTGGGAGGATTGCTAGAGCCCAGGAGGTTGAGGCTGCAGTCAGCCAATTTCACATCATTGCACTCCAGCCTGGGCAACAGAGCGAGACCCTGTCTCAAAACAAACAAACAAAAAGAATTGTCACAAACCACAGAGGGCTAAGCACTGCACAGGCCCTGGGTAGCTGCACCGATCACATGCTTGTGAGGCCCACCCTGCTCAGTGTCTCGGGGCCTTTGGTGGTGTGGGGGACGGGCAGAGGGACAGCACGGAGAAGCCAGCCCCGTGGTTTCACGTCACCTCATCAAGCATTTGTGCTGGACAAAAATTGCCCTCCTTCCTTTTGGACCTATTTTAAGCTTGGCAGGCCCATGAATATTTGATCAGGAAATAATTTTCTCCATAAATGCCGGAGGTTGGAAGCTTTGCTACAGGAGGGGGCCTGAGAGTTAAGTGTCCCCTGAGTGATGGTGGAGGGGCTGGCCCGCCTGGAGGAGAGCAGGCTTAGGGCCAGGCTGGCTCCAGACTGCTGACCGGCTCTGCTGGGCGGGGGAACCATGGGTCTGAGGCCCCTGGCATGGAGCTGGTCTTGGTGGGGCAGCTACGGGAGGAGGCAAGTTCCCTTTCCAACAGGGGCTTGGGCTGGCCCTAGCGTGGAGATGGGCTCCCTGTGTCCAGGTGTGGGCAAGGGAGGGGCATGGGAGGAGTGTCAGACCTCAGGGTGGTGGGTAGGTCAAGTGATTCCTCAATATACCATTATAACTCCCAGAACCTCAGTATAAAAAAACCGCCCCTGCCATGCCTCTGCAGGAAAAGGCCTTCTAGAAGAGTGCGTTTGAGTGAGAAGTTGCCCCAAATCATATCCAAGTGCCTGCTACTAACGTCAAGATTCCCCACTGAAATGGGGACCTGAGAGCTATTGATCTCTGCTTCTCTGCACATGGCTGTCTCTGGGCGCAGCCCCAGTGCCTGAAGAAAACAGAGCCCCGCGCTGGGTTGTCCTGTGTCCTCCCCACACGGCTGGGAGATACATGCTGTTCTCTCCCCAATTTAGAGACCTGAAAATTGGCCTCTGGCTGCAGTGGGCAGGCCCACTGTGCCTTCAGGGTCAGCGTCTGCGAGGGCCAAGCCCTCTCCCGGTGGTCACAGGTCACAGGGCAGCCTGGTTGTGTCCCCATGCCCTGCATTGGTGGAGTTAGGAGTGGGGGCGCTGACGGTGTGTGCTTGCGGTGCCTGTGTCTCCCCGTGAGGTCAGCTCTTGCTATTCTTCCCACCTGGGCTCCACAGCTGTGGTCAGCTGGATGATGCCCCACACCCTGAGATGTCCTAACCCCCAAACCTATGGCTATGCTGCCTCCCATTGTCAAAGTGGCTTTGCAGGTGGGATTCAGCCAAGGACCTGAAGATGGAGAGATTGGCCTGGGTTGTCTGGTGGGCCCAATGTGATAACAAAGGCAGGTCTTCCTAGGAGAGAGGCAGGAAGGCCAGAGTCAGAGAGGAGGAAGCAGAGGCTGGAGGGGTGCGGGGCCAGGAGCTGAGAGATGCAGGTGCCTCTAGAAGCTGGATAGGGCGAGGAATGGATTCTCCCCTGCGGCCTCCAGGAGGAACCAGTCCTGTCACCAGGTATCCTGCCTTTAACCCCGTGGAGCTGATTTTGGACTCCTGACCTCCAGAATTGGAAGAGAATACATTTGGGCTTTATGAAGCCATGAGGTTTGTTCTGATTTATGACAGAAGCACCGGGAGACCCAGCAGGGGAGGGGCAGGGGCAGGATTCTCTCCCCGAATCCTCCCCAACTCCCCTACCTGGGCTCACATCCTGTTCTATGACTTGCCGGCTTCACTGTCCAGGGTAGGCCCCCTCTGCCATTCTCAGAGTCTCGATGCCCTCTGGAAAGCCGGGCTGCAGTCCTTCCCTGCAGTGGTAGGTGGGGCACCAGGTGTCGGCAGAGATGTGTGAGTGGACCCCAATAAATGTCAGCCTCTCCCTGCCCCCATCTGAGAGTCAAGGGCTTGGATTAGCTGCACCTCTCAACCCAAAGCGGGTGGGGGTCTCTGCCAGCTGGAGCACCGGGGGCACTGCCCGCGGGGGGCGCCCGCGGTGGCCCCTGCTCCCCACCGCTCCCCGTGTGCTGGCTGCTGCTTGCTGCTTTGTTTCTGCCCCTGTATCAGTGTCTCTGTCCCATCTGCACACCTAGATGCAGTGAGCAGGGCCTCCTGGTGCCAGGGGGAGGCCATAACAGCAGGATGGAAAAAGAGGGCCACCCCCATTCCCCTCTACCTGCCTTGAAATTTTTAGCTCTGAAGTTGCCTGCAAATACGGCCTTAAAGAGCTGCAGCCACAATTTGGAGGTTGGTTGCCTGGAGTGGGAGCTGGGGTCTCAGAGTCTCCGGGCGAGGACAGGGGGCTGAGCTGGGGGCCTGCCTACTGCAGAGTGGGGCAGGGCCTTGCGAGGACTTGGGTAGGCAGCAGTGTGGTCACAGGCAGGACAGCCCAGCAGGATGTGGAAGGAGGCGTGTTTTACCTCCCAGTTCATGGAGGCAGTCGGGAAGCTGTGGGCAGACAAGGATGCCAGCGCCGCTGCTGAGGGCGGGCAGCTCCAGCCCGGGTACGGGTCCTCACTTGTCCTTACCTCAGGCCGGGGAGGGAGTATGACTGTTTAGGTCTCTGCTGCTTCCTCTTTGCATGGCCAGGTGAGACGGCCTCTTGGGAGACCCCAAGTGGGTGAGGGAATTGGCACTCACAGAGGGAGGCTCCTGCAGTCACAGCCACACCTGGGACCCTGCTGCCTCTCCCCAGGCCTAGAAGTCTGGGCTGGGCCCCACTCTCAGTGCTAGTTGACCTTGGGGACATCTGGCTTCTCCCTGAGCCTCAGTGTCCTCATCTGTGCTATGGGTGTTCTCTTCTCCACCATGTTAGCATGTAGTGAGGTGAGATGGGCTGGGCGCTGGGGTTGTTGTCCCAGCTCCTCAGCAGGGTCTAATTTGGTGGCCTCACCTCCTGGTGACTTTCTGACACCTGACTTTCCTGGTCTCCTCTTGCTGGGATGTCAGCGTTCGAGGCGCCTCTCCAGCTCCTCACATCCAGCCCTGGAGGTTTCTTCTCCCGTCTCCACCTGCCTTGGCCCAAGTGTGGCTTCCAGCTGCTTCCAGCCCTTGATTGCCCTAAAGCACCCGCTCTCATAGGCCACGGTGTGCCTCAGGCTCGGCAGAAGGTTCTAGATAGGGGGACGTGGTGGTAGGAAGTGGACAATTACCTCCACCAGCCTGGTACGGCATTGCTGATCTTAGAGCTGGTCCAGGAAATCTCACCACCAGGAATTCCTCAGCTCCGGGGGTCTCAGCCCAGGGACCTGTGTGGTCTCGATTCCCCTCTCTCAAAGCCCCTGTCTCCCACTCGGTGGTCTGAGCTGTTGTCTTCTCTTTGGCCCTCTCGGGAGCCTCTAGGAACAGGCTTCTGGGAAAGCCATACTCTGACCAGCCATGGGTAAAGGGGGCTATAGGGTGTGGGCAAATCCCGGGCAGTCTCCCCGAAGAGGAGCTCCGTGACCACCTTTCGTACAACGGCCCCTTTCCTCCCTCCTGTGGGGCCTCTTGACATGCCTGGTGTCCCACAGGGTGCTGGCCGCCTTGCCCGCAGCCCCTCAGCCCTGGGTCAGTGCCGCCCCTGTCCTCGCTCACAGGGTGGCCTTGGCAGCCCGGCCCCAAGGTCTACCCGATGGTCCTTTTACCACCCAGAATATACTCAGGTCCTGGCCTGGAAGCTCTCTCGGCCCTGGAGCCATGACATTTTAAATCCATCCCGAGAGGCCGGCTGCCGTCATGAGGGATGGAGAGACTTAGAGACCAGCCCGGAGCTTGAATTTGACCTCCCTTACTTGCCGTATAGCCTCAGACAAGTTGGCCAGTCTGATGTGAGCTTTGCCATTTGCCAAGTGGGGCTGTAGCCCCTTCACTGTGAGGTCGGCTAACTGTGCAAGATGGAGCAGACCCTTGGTGCCAGTGCTTGCATGGCTGGAGGGCCCAGAAGGTCTGGCCTGAGGTCTGTCTGGCCTCTCTACTAACTCGAGGGCCTCCTCTGGGACTGTATCAAGCGTCTGCAGATGCCATAAGTGGTCTGTGCCTGGTGGTCAGCATGGCAGGCTTGGTCCAGCAGGTGGACTTGGGTGTCTATCATGGGGACTTTGTGCTGAGGTGGCAGTGGCCTCTCGAGCTATTACTGTTGATTTCATTTCATGAAAAAAATGTTTAATGAAAAGAAATATGAAAACTTCAAAGGACTAACAAGGATGCAGATTTCCACCTCACAAAATTAATTACATTAACATTTTGGCATATTTGCTTCTAATTTTCTTTTGCCCTCCCTCCTTCCCTCCTTTTCTGCCTCCTCCTCTCTCCTCCTTCTCATTGGAAAAAAAAAACACTCTAAGGTTTTTTATAAAATGATCCATGCTCATTGTATCAGTCAGAATAATGTAGGTTGTGTTGCAGTAACAAACAGCCCCACATATCAGTGACTTTAAAGCCTCTCCTCTGAAGTGACAGCTCTCATTTTCTCACATCTCATTTCTACATGCATAGGCCAAAGCAAGCCACATGGCCACGCCTGGCGTCAAGGGGACCAGGAGGTGCGTGACCCCATCATGTGCCCCGGGGAGAGATCTGGACACTCAAGTGACCACCACACTCAGCAAACAGGCCACAAATAAGGGAGGAAAAGAGCAATATTGAGGGTGCAGAAAGTACCCACATCCTGCTCTCCAGAAGTAAGCATCTCTGACAGCATTTGAACATCACTCTGGACAAATGGAGGGAGAGAGGGAGACTTTTTTGAAGATGTTATCTCACTATAAAAGATGACTAATGGGCTGGGCACTGTGGCTCATGCCTGTAATCCCAGCACTTTGGGAGGCCGAGGCAGGCAGATCACTGATCAGGAGTTTGAGACCAGTCTGGCCAACATGGCGAAACCCTGTCTCCACTAAAAATACAAAAATTAGCCAGGTGTGGTGGCGGGTGCCCGTAGTCCCGGCTACTTGGGAGGCTGAGGCAGGAGAATCGCTTGAACCTGGGAGGTGGAGTTTGCAGTGAGCTGAGATCACGCCACTGCACTCCAGCCTGGGCAACAGAGTGAGACTCCATCTCAAAAAAAAAAAAAGATGATTATTGAACATATTCTATTTAATTTTTACATTCAAGTAAAATTAAGAAGAATTTGAAGCAATTGTGAAACTTCAAGTAAACTATTTCTTCAAAGATCTCTTTATGAATTTTTTTAAAAAAAGCTTCTGAAGAACATTAAAGGATGAAAATTATGGTCAGTATTTACTCACTGACTTGTGCCAATTTCAGACGGTGTCCACCAGCTCCCTGGAGGGAATGTGAATCCAGAGCCTCACTTCCCCTCCCCTCGCCCCTCCCTTCAGTTACATTATCATCATTTTACAATATCTTAGTCTAAAACATTCACATTATTTTTTGTAACCACAATTCCTATAATTATTTGTTATTAGTTGTCTCTTTTTTTGTTTTTTTAAAGACAAAGTCTCGCTCTGTGGCCCAGGCCGGAGTGCAGTGGCACGATCTCAGCTCACCACAACCTCTGCCTTCCGGGTTCAAGAGAGTCTCCTGCCTCAGCCTCCCAAGTAGCTGGGATTACAGGCACCTGCCACCACGTCAGGCTAATTTTTGTATTTGCAGTAGAGACGAGGTTTTGCGATGTTGGCCAAGCTGGTCTCGATCTCCTGGCCTCAAGTGCTCCACCCGCCTCAGCCTCCCAAAATGTTGAGATTACAGACGTGAGCCATCATGCCCAGCCAATAGTTGTATCTTTACATGCACTGGACATTCAGCAGTTCTTCAGTTGATTGGATTTTATTCTAGCTTATTTATATTTTTTCCCAAAAAGGTGCGTGGGTATGTGCTCCCTAAGTTTTTCTGTCAGGTCAGTTTATTTACCATACAATAACTGACATCCCGGAAGTGAATAACGATGCAAGCCATGCTTTCTTTCCTTCAAAGCCTGGTGCCTCATGGCCTTCGGAACCAAAGGTTGCTGTGCAGAGCCTGAGGCAGGCAGTTCTCCTTGCAAACGTTTTTCTTGTTTATCCTAAATGATGGAAGGATTCTTTTTCCTTGAAATTCATAACTTTGCTAGGAAATCTGTGTGGAGCCCTCTAGCAGATTTTCCTGAAATGTGGAGTGCTTGCTCTAATTTTGGATCCAATGCCTCCTCCCTTTCCAAGCCTCTCTCTCATCTGCTGTATTTACTGCGTCATTTGCAGCACGTATCAGGGGCTCTGAATCAGGGACGCCAATTATCTTTGGGTTGTGCTCATTCTCCAAGTCTAGGAACTGTTCTCAAATTCCCTTTTAGCTCTATCTTTTCAGCTGCAATCACTATGGTTATCTCAAGGTTTTCCTCTATACCGGTAATTCCACGTTCATCAGTGTCTAGTCATCCATTTAGTCTTTCACCAAGTATTTATCAAGTGCCGGTCAGGTGCCAGGCGAAGATGGTATTGGGGCAAGAGCATGGCAGGACAGGGAAGGCGTCCTCTTGGAAGTGGTGGGGCTAGAGAGAGGACTGGCAAAATAAACAGCGCATCCAGCACGTGGGATGTCCACAAGGGCTGAGAGGAGCAGGAACCTTGATGGGGAGGGTGGCCGGGAAGGCTTCCTGGGAAGGGAATGTTTGAGCAAAGCCGTGAGGGAGGTGAGGTCCTTTGCTGCTTCTCGTCTGTTAGGTCCACGAGGATGGACTGTCCCACATTTCTTTCCTCAGGTTCCAAATCTCCCTTTTTATCTCATTCTGCTGGCTTCTCGCCTCTGGGAGTGTTGCTTTTGTGGAATTCATGTCCTCAGCCATTTGTTCTCCAGCGTGAAGCCACCGGGAGGCCACACCTGTTTCTGGCTGACGCGGTCTCGGTTGGGCTGTTTGCCTCGCTTTTGCTTATGAGATCCCCCCTTCCTTCTCCCCTCCTCCTCGCTTTTGCTTATGAGATCCCCCCTTCCTTCTCCCTTCTCTTCAGTGCCGTCTGCTTGTGCAGTTGCCATGGCATCGTTTCATCTCGCTCACGCTTGGGCAGCTCGGTCCTGACTGTCTATTTGTTCTGGGGAATTGGTGTATTTGGTTCCAGTTTCTCTTTCGATGTGTTCTCTCTTGTTTTTCTTTGAAAATCGCATCTTAGTGTTTGCAAAATGATGCACACTTGCCATGGGTGACTTTTGGGGCGCACCTGTGGTTGGACCCCACTTTTCCGGGATGTCGCTTTATCATCCAGCTTCTGCCCACGGTGGCTGTCTGGCTGCAGCCCCTGTCTCTGAGCACAGCAGGAGAAATGCCAGCTGCGCTGGAAAACCCGGCTTGGTTTTCTCTCTTGAGATGGTGTTAAATGTCTACACTGCAGCTCACACACCTACGTAGGAGCCTCTGTGGGGATCCCACAGAGTGCTGTCTGTAGTTCCCGAGTCTTCACGTCGTGTGAAGAGGCTCAGCCCTGTAGCTCACATTCTCCATTCTGCGTACCCCCCGGCCAGAGCTTGGTTCACTCCTCTGTGGTCAGAAAGCAGTTGAAGCTCAGAACACCACCCACCTTGCTGTGTTTGTTTGGAAGGAGGGGGCAAGAGATGGTTGGGGGCTGGGGCATGAGAGCACCTAGCTGGAAAGGTGGGGCTGGCGGTGAGTGCTTCCCACTAAGCTGGAGCTCTGTGCTTCAATGGCTGCAGATGGTGAGGCACAGGGCGGGGTGAACGCAGGGTTGGTGCACACCTGCATGGCCACACCTGTCTGCAGGGCCACCCCTTCCCAGGCTGGCTGTTAGGGATTTGAAATCACTCTTGGCCCTAGGAGTGGGTGGCTGAGATCAGGTGGAGGAAGGTTATGAGAAAAGGGGATCCCAGGAGCCCAGAGGCCAGGCTGTTGGGAGGATCAAGCCTGTAGCCATGGCAGTCACCGGGAATTCTATCAGGAGTGGTGTTGAGGGGGTGATGGTGACCGAGGAGCGGTGTGACCTGGGGGTGGGCTGCAACTGTTGCAGGGAGGGTGTTGGGTGACAAAGTCCAACAGCGTGAATTGGGTGAGTGTGGGGCATTCAGGAAGGAGGGAGGGAGAATGGCATAGAAGCCACAGTGAGGGACAAGGAGACTGCCATGGCCAGTGGGATGTGGGCGAGGGAACAGCCCCCTGAGAGCAGACCCCATGGGGGTGGCAGGGTCCTTGGGGACGGACTGGATTTAACTAGAGCAGAGTCTGAAGGTGTAGGTGGGTTTGTTGACAGTTGACTGAAGCCCAGGGGGTGTTGCGGAGGGGAAGGGAGAGGAACTGAGGGGGGCACCGCTGTGGGAGGGATATGCAGGGCCTTATGAGGCAGAGGGTGACAGGGTCCCCGGCTTCTCTTGAGGACTGATGCCATCAGGACACAGGGTGAGATGAACTTCATCTCAACACCCAAGTCAGATGGTGATGGCGGCAGGGTGCTGGAGGGAAGCTGTCTTGCCCCGGACCACAGGGCTCTGAGGCGACCCCCCGGCTCCTGCTGCTGGAGCATATGGGCCCCCGAGGACCCACATCTCATTCCTAGTGGGGGGGTTTTCTTCCAGCCCCTAACAATGGTCAACTCCTCCACGGCCTGCAGGGCAGGTACTTGGCTTCTAACCCATTTTGTCTTCAGGTAATTAATGCCAGTTTATGATTCCCCTGAGTCTCTCCTCCTTCCTGCCTTCCCTCCTTTTCTCCGGTCCTGCTTTTTTTTTTTTTTTTTAATTATTTTGTTTTGAGATGGAGTCTTGCTCTGTTGCCCAGGCTGGAGTGCAGTGGCTTGATCTTGGCTCACTGCAACCTCTGCCTCCCCGGTTCAAGGGATTCTCCTGCCTCAGCCTCCCAAGTAGCTGGGACTACAGGTGCCTGCCACCGTGCCCGACTAATTTTTTGTGTTTTTAGTAGAGCTGGGGTTTCCACCATGTTGGGCAGGCTGGTCTCGAACTCCTGACCTCAGGTGATCCTCCCGCCTCAGCATCCCAAGGTGCTGGGATTACAGGCATGAGCCACCGCACCTGGCCTCTCCATTCTTTCTTTTCCTAGAGTTTCTGTTTTCTATCACTGCATACTCATTCCACCTGCCATTTGTGGAAGTTTTTTACTAGCAAAGCTGTGACTTTTAGGCCCAAACCCTACTGAATGTGTTATTTATTAAGAGAAATAATAAACTGCTGTGAAGAGTCAGGGCTCACATCGTTTTGAATCTTGGTCTACTCATTATCTGGGTGACCTTGAAGGAATCGCTTGGCCTCTCTGAGCCTCAGTTTCCCCATCTGTAGGAGGGAGGCAGTAACAGTGCATAATTTGTGAAGCTATCATAGGGATTCACTGTGCAGCCCTTCACACAGGTGTGGACCAAAGCTTGTGCCCAGCAGAGGCCAGCTGCTCCTCTGTGACCACGTGCCAGGCCCTCCTCCTCACTGACCTCACCAGGCACTCACAGCTCTACCTGGCAGGCTCTGTTTGCTCCACACCAGCCTCCTCCAAAACCCTCTCCTCCAGGCAGCCTCCGGGCTTGCTGGCCAGGTTCTTAGAGGTGCCAGTAACTGCCACACTCAGGGCTACAACCTCTCAGTCTCCAAAACGCACCCTCTGCTCATCTCCTTCTTTGTTGGGTCAGCGAGGATGTGGGCTGCCACTTGGTGCCAGGCACTGTTCTGGGGACCTGAGGGAGGTCTGAGATCAGGATAGACAGAGCGCCCCCACCTCCCTGTGGAGCTGCTGATCCAGTGGGGGAATCAGACGACCCCGCATACAAATGCATATTTATATAAATCATGGAGCAGGGAGGGTGCAAATGGGTCCTGGGAAGAAACATGATGCAGGTGATCGGGGCGGGGGGGCACCAGGGTGCTAGTGGAGCTGGCAGGTTTAGACAGGGCGGTCAGAAAGGTGACACTGAGCAGAGACTTGCAGGAGGTGAGGGAGGGGCGCTGCCAATACCCCGTACCTGGTAACAAGTGTCCAGGCAGCAGGAACGGCTAAAGCAGAGACTCTGAGGCTGGCGCGTGCCTGGAGCCAGGTGAGGGGGCAGTGGGGGGTGGGTGTCATGTAGGATCTCCAGGGAGTGGGGTTGGAGTAGAGGCTGGCACGGGGCTGTGATGGGATGGATGTGCTGGCATCACAGCAGCCACTGCATGGGGAGGAAACCTGTGGTCTGGCCGGGTCGAGGGCAGTAGGGGGCGATGACCGGAAACCATTGAGGGCTTGGAGTATTGTACAGGAGAGCTGCTGGTGGCTCTGCCTGGGGCCATCATGGGGGGTGCAGAGGGAAATAAGGGGGGAGGGCCGATGATGTTTGGAGCCTGTGACACTGGCCATGTCCTTGTTTTGTCCTCTGGGAAGGGGTCTTGAAACAGGACCCCACGGAGTGATTGAAAGCAGATTTCACCTTTCAAGGCTCTCTAGGAAGCAGGAGGTTGCACAGGTCCTTGCCCCTTGTCCTTCCTACCCTACTCGCGACCCTGGTCCTAGCCTCAGAAGTGCATCCCTGGCTGTGCACTGATTTGCTGAGTGACGTATAGTGGGTCACTTGCTTCCTGGAATAATCAGTTTCCCCCTTGGCTCCATGAGAAGTGACTGAGGTCCTTCCAGCCTGCCTGGTGCCTATGACAGGAGGAGAGGAGTCATCAGCACCAATTTCCTGTTATTATTGGGTGTCTGTTATTACTGGAAACAGACAGCGGCGTCTGTCCCTGTCTCCGCTGATTAATAAGAGCCCATCCTTGTTCATTTCCAAGATCAAAACACAAGCAGACCTCCTCCTGCGGGCTGCTCTCTCCCTCCCTGCTTCCCTGAGCATCAGGGCGGAGGAGGAAATGGCGCCATCTCTTCTGGCTCTGACTCAGCCCCAATCAGTGGCTCAGTTCAGCAAGTGCTCACCGAGGCTACTTGGCTGGGTGCTGCGGACACAGCCAAGCCAGACATGGTCCCTGCACTTGGCAAGGGGCTCATCCAGTGGGAAAAGCAAGCAGTGGACCCGATGTCACAGTGGGTGGGTAAGAGGTGTGCAGGTGGCCAGCAGTGGGGGTCCACCTTGGGGTGGGAATGTGGCTTTTTAGCTGAGTCTGAAGTGATGCTTTAGGTTTGGACAGTGAGCGGGTAGCAGGGGAAGGGAAGTCCAGTCAGGAAGCAGCGAGAGAGGCATCAAAGGGCAGGAGGTGGAAAGAAGTTGGATTTGAGAACAGGAAGGTGTCCACACCAGCCTCGCGAGAGCTTCGATGGGAGGCTTGAACCAGAGGTGGTGGCTTTGAATGACCTAGTCCAATCCCCTTCCTTACCTCCTTGTAATGTAGAGACTGGCAAACAAAACTTTCAAATTCCCAGGTTCCCTTACAGCCAGACACATGCAACCGTGTAACTGAGCTCTGGCCAGTGAAAGGTGGGTGGGACTCCTTGGAGAGAGCTTCTGTATTCTAATAAAAAGACAAAGCCTTCCAAGGAGACGGTTTGTAACTTTCAGCCTTTAGTTTTTCTCTTCTTTCTGCCTGGAATGTTGATGTGATGCTTGGATGAACAGCAGCCATCTTCTGACCATGAAGACAGAGACGCTCTTGAGGGTGGTGGAGCAGGAAGCTAGAAGGAATCGGGTCTACATGAGTTTCCCGAGCACCTTACCAGCCCTGGGCTGTCTGCTCCTGAGCAGCCACCTGGTATGACTGAGCATACAGGGGCTGGTGGAGGTCAGAGAAGTCCCTGCCCCACTCTGGGAGATGGAAGGATTTTGGCAGCAGCCTGAGCCTGAAGGCTATTTAGGGTTCATCTGGACTCTGAGCCTCCTGCTAATGTCTACTGCCACTTTCTCCTGGGCCCTGGGTTTGCTACTGGGGTATCCTCACGGCCTGGCCTGGGGAAGGTGCCAAATACCCTTTTGCTGCAAGAGGGAAGGATGGCAGTGGCACCAGCGGGATGAGGAGCTTGGGAGCTAGAGCGGGAAGGGGAGGAGGTGGTGGGGAAGGCTGGATTTCAGGAGGAACACCGTAGATCTGCTGGATCAGCGGGTGGGGTGTTGGGGTCTGGGCTGGAGAGGGACATTGGGATTTGTGAGCAGAGAGTGGGCAGGAGAAATGGTGAGAAAAGGAAAGGCTGCCACGGGATGCCCACATGGAGGGTTAGGAGGAGTCTGGGGAGATGGCAGAGATGCTACTGGCGGCAGGAGGGGACTGAGCGCTGTTCCCCCAGGAGGGCTTTTGCTGGGTGAGACTCTGGAAGTATCCTGGGGCTGCAGTCACAAAGGAGCACACACCTGGGCCTTCAAACAGTGGATGTTTAGAACTTCCAGTACTATGTTGAATAGGAGTGGTGAGAGAGGGCATCCTTGTCTTGTGCCAGTTTTCAAAGGGAATGCTTCCAGCTTTTGCCCATTCAGTATGATATTGGCTGTGGGTTTGTCATAAATAGCTCTTATTATTTGGAGATATGTTCCATCAATACCTAGTTTATTGAGAGTTTTTAGCATGAAGAGGTGTTGAACTTTATCGAAGGCCTCTTCTGCATCTATTGAGATAATCATGTGGTTTTTGTCATTGCTTCTGTTTATGTGATAGATTACGTTTATTGATTTGTGTAGGGAAAGAAGGAGAGCATTAAGACAAATACCTAATGCATGCGGGGCTTAAAACCTAAATGACGGGTTGATAGGGGCATGAAACCACCATGGCACTTGTATACCCATGTAACAAACCTGCACGTTCAGCATGTGTATCCCAGAACTTAAAGTAACAACAAGAACAAAAACAAAAAACAAAATGGGTGTTTCTTCTCTCACTCTGCTGGAGGCCAGACATCCAAAGCCAAGGTGTTGGGAGCGCAGTGCTCACTCCACAGGCTGGAGGGGAGGAGCCTCTCTGCCTCTTCCGCCTCTGCTGACTCCAGGCGGTCCTCGGCTGGGACACATCACTCCCATCTCTCCTCTCTTCTCACAGCCGCCTTTTTCGTGTGTCTGCATCTTTTTCCCTCTTCTTGTAAGGACACCAGTCATTGGACTTCGAGCCCACCCTAAATGCAGGATGCTCTAGAGATCTTGAATCCCATCTGCAAAGACCTTATTTCCAAATAGGGCCACACTCTGAGCTTCTGGGTGGACATGAACCTTTGGGGTAGGCTGTTCAACCCACACAGGGACCCTGTATCAGGCGTGGGCCCCAAGGGTTGCCGCCCCCACTCCTACCAGTGGAAGGTCATGGCAGCTGGGCTCCAAACCTCCTCACCTTGGCCACTGGCTTTCTGGGTTCAGCCCCTGCCAGGAGCCACCACACACTGACGTCCGTGCCAACTGCAGCTCTGTTCCACTCTTTCCCATGATTAAGCTCCGTGGCTGGAGAAAATCTCCCCACTCTCCCGGAGAAACGTGGACAATGCTGATAACGAGTTCTGCCGTCCGAAATTACTTGTTCTGAGCGTTGGAAGTAATTTTCTGTCTGGGAATAATTAACTCAAAGACCTGGGTGAAGCAAGCTAAAAACGGGGGAAGTGCGTGGTTGAAAAGACTGTTTGAAGAGGACCTTGAACAAAGCCTTCTGCACTGGGAAGGCACGTCTGAGCCATGCAGAGGCTCAAGGGACCCAATTATCCCCGGGGTCTCTTCCCTCTACCACCTGCCCGATAGCTCCATGGGCTCTGATGGCTTCCAAGGGCTTCTGCTCTCCAGTGCCTTCGGGAGGAAGGGAGGTGCTCAGGGTGACCTGGGGATCGGGACTGAATGACGTGGGTTCAAATCCTGACTCTGGCATGGCTGGCCCCAGCCTCGGCTTCCTCTTCTGTAAAAAAAAGATAATGGGACAGGCCACTGGGGCGGTTGGGTACGAGGGTCACATGGAACAATGTGTGTGATGTGTGAGCCGGGGCCCAGCACATAGTAGGTACTTAGGAAAAGTGGCAGAAGTGTGGGCCGAACGAAGAGAGGAGTTAAGACGAATGGGGAAAGGTACAAGGTCTGGATTCGATTCGATTCCAACTACTTGCTGAGCAAGCCACGAGACCTGGGGCAAGCCATGTGATATTCTTGGGCAAATATAAAATGAAAAATAATACGCACAGGGTGGCAGAGAGGCGAGATGAGACGTAAAATTATCTCACAAACTGTAAAGCGCAATCTGTCTGTGTTTTACAAATAACAATAGGAAAATCCCAGTGTCCACACCCTTCCTGCTAGGCTGCCCTTTCTTGTTACCCTGATGGTTCTCAAAGTGGGGTTCCTGAGCTAGCCTGCATCAGCTGGAAACTTGCTAGAAATGCACATTTTAGGGCCTCACCACAGACCCGATGAATTCAGGGTGGGGTGGGCAATCTGTGTCGTGGCAAGTCCTCTAGGGGATTCTGATGCATGCCAAAGTTTGGGACCCACTTTTATCATGTGGGTCTCTCTTTTCCAGCTCAGAGACCCCCAAACACATTTGACTTCTCCTTAACCCTCTTCTGAGCCTCCAGGGCTTCCTGAAGGAGGTGGGACGGGAACCTTGTTCTGCAGGGTGATGGGGCTGAGGTTGCCAGATGTCCCTCCAGCACCCACTCGCCCATTCTTCAGGGGTCAAACAGGCCTGGAGCTTTGGATAGGCACACGGCTTTGGGAATAAAGCATTGCCTTTGCCAGCCCTCCTTACAGACAGATGTGGCCTCAGAATGAAGTTTTGGCTAAGAAGATAAGCAGACTTGATGCTTAAGGGGAACTGGCTCCCCTTGGTGAGTGGCCCTTGTTAACTGTCTGCTTTTCCTCTTCCTTCCAATCTGCAAGGAGAATGTGATGGCTGGAGCTCCAGCAGCCATCCTGGATCATGAGACGACCTTGAGGACGGAAGCCTTGTGTTGAGAATGGTGACACAGACATAGCAATGTCAGCATTCTGGATAAAGGACCAGCCATCACTCCAGTTCTGAAGGGCCCACCTCTGAGTTTTTAAGGATGGGGAATGAGCTTCTATTTCATTTAAGCTTCTCTTATTTCAGGTTTTCGTGTTATGTAGCTAGACCAATTCTTACTGGTGAAGTAGGGAGAGAGAGCTTCCCATGGGCAGTGAGGTGCCCCTGGAGGATGCCAGGTGGCTGGGGGCTGTAGCTCAGAGGAGAGATTGGAGGGAGCAACTAGAGTCCAATGAGGGGCTCTGCAATGCCCAGGCCCGAGGTGATGGGGTCTTAGCTGGACATGATTGTGTAAGCATCTTCTCCTGCCTCCGAGCCCAAATTGTCCAGCATGCACTGTGGTGAAGACTACAAATGAGATTGGGCAGGGATTTGTCAGGGGATCACATAGCCCTGTTGACATCATAAGCTGTTAGGCAGTACCTTCAGGTAAAGGAAAGGGGAGGCGCTCTTGTTCTCAATTTCCCAGAGGGTTGGAGACCAGCTGAGTATCAGGGAGATCAGGAAGGGACAGAGAGAGCCAAGGAGGCCACAGGAAACCCCCCAGGAGTCCCCAGGCTGGATGCCCCAGGGAGTGTTAGGGATGACTCCAGGCTTCAGGATGGGGAGTTATGCCCTCGAGGAAGGATTCGCTTCTCCATTTCTTCCTTGATTCGGGCCCCAAACCTGAAGAACAAAGCCTTCTCTGCTGCCCCTTGCAAGCAGGTGGCCGGATGAAAACATCAGCTCATGTCTCCTCTGCTCCCTAAGGTTTGACCCAGGGCTTAGGAAGAGCTGGCCCAGGACAATTACTTAGAAATGCTGAGACCTGGAGAATCCAGGGCCCAGGGTCTGTCCTCTCACTCCTCATTCTACAGATGAAGAAACTGAGGACTAGAGGGGGACAGCAACTTGCCCAAAGTGCCTGCAAAGCTATAGTGGTGCCAGGACAGCACCTGCTCCCAGCTCCCTGTTCAATGCTCCTGGTGTGCTGCAGGCTGTGGCCTGGCCTTCCTGGAGCCTGTCTGTACATGCAGGGGCAGGTGACACCTGAGACCTACAGAGGGGTCTCTGCTGGGAGCCGGGACCCGGGGGAGGGGCACTGAGTGGGGGGGAGGGGCATGTGCCCGAACCCACCACACACAGGGACTCTGAAGAAGATTTTGTAACTCCTGTGGAGCCTTGGCGTCACTTCCCAAAGCTGGGAAGGGAAGGCGTAGATGCCAGCGAGAGTAGGGAGCCAGGCACAGCGGTTTCTGCGGAGCTTCAGACTTGCACTTCAGGCCCCAGTCAAGTTCATGCTCCGAGCACTGCACATCAGCAGTGGGTGGGGAGAAGAGCCAGGAATGGAGGGAGCCCATCTGTAAAGTCCCCACGGGGAATGGTGCATGCCGGCTGGTGGGCGCCGTGGCTTGCGGTTCCAGCTCCTTCTGGTCTAGGCTGTGCCGGCCACTGGTTCCCTCTGCCAAGCTCAGCCTTGGTCTATGCATAGTAGCCCCGACTGGGGATTTGGGGGATTTGAAGGGATGGGGGCAGGGGCCAGCATGGGAGAAAGGCTTCTTCAGAACAAGGAGAGCATCTCAGGATGTGAGACAAATGGGCAGTGATGGAGGTGCAGGGAGGGTGGAGGCCAGAGCTCCACGCCATACCAGGGAGGCAGACAGAAGGGCCAGGTTTGAATGTGCCATGACCTTGGGGTGAGGTGGCCGTGACCACAGTTAACGCTGATGGGCATGGGCTGGAGGACTAGAGGGCGTTCCAGTCCCGGAACCTGAGTCAGGGAGCGCAGAGGCCATCCTGCCTGAACTCAGCTAATGCAGGCAGCCCACTCCGGCCCTGCTGGCATCCTCCTGTGACGGGGAGCTCACCTCCACACAGGCAGTCAGCCCCTCATGTGCTCCCTCTGTCCCTGCTGAGCTGAAGTCTGCCCCTGTGTAGCACGCCTCTGGGATCTTACCCTCAACCGGCCTGGAGTTATTCCCAGGACCCAGCAAAGGAAGTGGACGCGCCCGCTACTGTTTAGTCATTTGCTGGTCTCCCCAAGGGTTCTGTGTGCTAACGACAATGGCCTCCACTTTCCAAGGGCTCTGGGACAAGTGCAGGGCTGGGCACCTCCCCTGTCTGAGGTTGTCAATTCCTTACAACAAATCCAAGAGTCTGAGATTTCCTCACCATTCCGTAGATGAGATCGTGGAAGCACAGAGGTGGGAAGTGACTTGTTCAGGGTCACGCGGCTGGACCATGGAAGCAGGATCCCAGCCTAGGTTGGGCTGCTCCACCCCCTGTGCCATGGTGTGATCCGGTGCCCATTTTCCCCACCTCTATGAGGACCAGGCTCCCTCTGAGATCGCCTGTTCAGTCCCCACATGCTCTGCAGGGAATGTGGTCTCAGTTCTGGAAAACCTCACTGAGGGGTTCTGGCCCATCTTCTATCTTCAGGCTGGTGCCTCAGGGTTTCTAGGGCCTAGACTGCACCCCCAGTGAGAGAGGATCCCCCCAGCTTTGCACTCCTTTCTAGCAGACCACAGCTGGGCCACACGGGTACCTGGCTGCCCCACAACTCCCTTGGGCTCCATCCCAGCTGGCTGCCCATACGCTTCAGCTCAGGGCTTGGCAAAATGGCCCTGCTCATCCAAAGCGGGCGTCCTGCTGAGCCTCAGATGCCTGCAAGGCCAGTGAGGAGCTGTTCCTCCCACACGCCTGGCCACACAGGACGCTGACTGCACAGGCCAATGCCATCACAGCCTCCCCTTTCCCAGGGCTGGGGACCGACTCTCTCCTCTCTGCTCCAGCCACGGTGGCTTCCTGGTGTCCATCCAGTGCACCAAGCTCACTTCTGCCTCAGGGCGTTGGCACCTGCTGTCCCCTCTGCCTGTGATGTCATTGATCCAGCTACTCTCGTGCCCACTTCTTCTAATTTGGGCATCTTCCCAAATGCCACCTCCTTGTAGGGCTTTCCCTGGCCACCCCATCTCCCATGGCCTCTCAGCACCTCACATCTCTCCTGACCGTTATCCTGTTCTAATCTCTTCTTAGCACATGGCAACCCATGCAAGTGCAGTACTTAGTTTTCTTCTCTGCCTCCTCCTCTTCCTCCTCCTTCCTCTTCCTTCTGCCTCCTCTTTCTCCTCCTTCTCTTCCTCCTCCTCCTTGCTCTTCCTCCTCCCTCCTCCTCTTCCTCCTCCCTCCTCCTCTTCCTCCTCCCTCCTCCTCTTCCTCCTCCCTCCTCCTCTTCCTCCCTCCTCCTCCTCTTTCTCCTCCCTCCTCCTCTTCCTCCCTCTCCTCCTCTTCCTCCCTCTCCTCCTCTTCCTCCCTCTCCTCCTCTTCCTCCCTCCTCCTCCTCTTCCTCCCTCCTCCTCCTCTTCCTCCTCCCTCCTCCTCTTCCTCCTCCCTCCTCCTCTTCCTCCCTCCTCCTCTTCCTCCCTCTCCTCCTCTTCCTCCCTCCTCCTCTTCCTCCCTCTCCTCCTCTTCCTCCCTCCTCCTCCTCTTTCTCCCCTTCTCCTCCTCCTCTTCCTCCCCCTCCTCCTTCTGTTCCTCTTCTTCCTCTTTCTCCTCCTCCCTTCTTGTTCCTCTTCCTCCCTCCTCCTCCTTTTTCTCCCCTTCTCCTCCCTCTCTTCCTCTCCTTCTTTCTCCTCTTCCTACTCCCCCTCCTCCTCTTCTTTCCTCTTCCTCCTTCCCTTCTTCCTCTTCCTCCTTTCCCTCTTCCTCTTCCTCCTTTCCCTCCTCCTCTGCTTCTCTCTTCTTCCTCCTCCTCCCTTCTTTCTTTTTCTCCTCCTTTTCTTCATTTTCCTATCCCCCTTCTCCTTGTCATCGTCCTCCTCCTGTGTCCCAGCAGCACATCAGCTCCAGGAGAAGCTGCTCTTGTCTGCTCTGCCTGCTGCTGGGTGCTGGGCACCTAGAATTGTGCCTGCGCACAGTAGGCGCTGGGAGAGTGTTTACTGACTCAGCAGTTACATGTGCCTGGGGGTCTCATGAGATGGGGGAAGAATGGATCTTGGTGCCAGACTCTATAAAACCGTGTGGCCTGGATGACTCCCAAGGCCTCCCTGAACCCCAGCATCTACTTCTGTAAAATTGGGGAAAGGACACCAACCTGCCTCGAAGATTCCACTCCAGGTGGGATCTAGGTGGGAGATGCCCAGCCCACAGGGTGCAGGGCAGCTTATGACGCACCCCAGCTTCTCAGCCAGAGCCTCCCAGGCTCCCCACCTCAGCCTCCCGCACACCACTCAGGCGTCCACAACACGTTTAATTTGATTTGGGGGGGGAAATCTCTATTTTTTCGGTGGTGTTAGCATTGACGGTCTATTTCCTGCTTTGGACTCAGTGCCGAGTTGGCATTAATGTTGAAAAATTAGTATTATCAGGGCTGCTTTTGGAGCCATCGCTCACACTGCAGCCCATGACACGTTAATTAAACTTGATAAATGCTCTTGTCTAAAGATAACTTTTGAACAAAGGATCCAGTCACCTACTTATTAGCTGGCTACATGCTCTGGTAAATTGCCTAGGAGGCTTTTGGAACTCCCCGGGGCCTGTGGCTGGGGACCGCAGGGCTCTGTCTTGGGGAGAGGGCTTCTCAGCTCTCCCAGTTCTGGGGATGGGCAGTGGCGCTATGGCGGGGGCACCCTACACATCCCAGGGGCTGGGGAGGGCACTGTGGACCCGGAGGGCAGGATGGGCATCTCAACCCAGCTCCCACCAGGGGCTCCGTCCTGTTCCGATTTGCAGTTCCCTTCACAAGCCCCTTCCGGCTCAGCAGCCTGCCCTATCACCGTAACAACCCCATCCCATATGCACCATCCATCAGGAAGCTCACCAATATGACGGCTGACCCCACTGTGGCGTGGTCTTTGGGGCCCATCCTGCAATGGTATCATCTTCATGCCATTCAGCTACCGGTCCTCCTCTCCCTCCTTCTCTTTCTCCTCCTTCGTCCTCCTCCTCTTCTTCCTCCCCACCCCCAGTGATCTCGGCTCACTGCAACCTCTACCTCCCAGGTTCAAGTGATTCTCCTGTCTTAGCTTCTCAAGTAGCTGGGGTTACAGGCTTGCACCAGCATGCCTGGCTAATTTTTTTGTATTTTTAGTAGAGGCGGGGTTTTGCCATGTTGGCCAGGGTGGCCTTGAACTCCTGACCTCGGGTGATCCACCCGCTTCGGCCTCCCAAACTGCTGGGATTACAGGCATGAGTCACCTCACCCGGTTGGCAGAGTCAGTTTCTAAGGAGAGAGAAGGAGGGGCACTGGGCAGGCCCTTGGCAGGCTCTGCCAGGAAGGCTTTCCCAGCTCTGAGTAATTCTCTTGGTAGCACGTCTCAACTGCAATTTTATATTTGCTTTTTTCTTGACTTATTTGATGACTGTGGGCTTCACAAGGGCAGGGATTTCTGTATTTTCTATATTCCCCAGCAAACAGTAGGTGTGTAATAAAAATTTGTTGAGTGAATGAATGAATGAACAACTTTTCTCTGTGTCCCTAGGCAAGCTCCTCTCCTTCTCTGGGCCTCAGTTTCCCCATCTATAAATCAGGCCATCTTTAAGCCTCCTCCTGCTTCTCAACCTCATGATGCTGCCCTCACCCAGAGCTCCAAAGATCAGACGGGGTAAGGTGGAGCGAACATTTTTTAGGCACCAACTGTGTGCCAGGCCCTGTGCAGGGCAATGGGAGCTTGAAGGTGGATCTGACAATGTTCTGGTGTTCCAGAGACAGGGTAAGCAGTTCCACAGTGTGGCCTGTGGCGGACATGGAGAAGCCCCTGGGTGGGGGAAGCCAAGAGGAGGCACCTGGCCCTGGATGGAGGGTCAAGGATGGCTGCAGGGGCCTGAGTGATGGGTGCAGAAATAATAGGAGGCAGGCCAGGCCTGGTGGCTCATGCCTATCATCCCAGCACTTTGGAAGGCTGAGGCAAGTGGGTCACCTGAGGTCAGGAGTTCAAGACCAGCCTGGCCAACATAGTGAAACCCCATGTCTACTAAAAAGACAAAAACTAGCCGGGCTTGGTGGCGGGCACCTGTAATCCCAGCTACTCAGGAGGCTGAGGCAGGAGACTGACTTGAACCCAGGAGGCGGAGGTTGCAGTGAGCTGAGATGGCACCGCTGCACTCCAGCCTTGGTGACAGAGAGAGACTCCACCTCAAAAAAACAAAGAGAAAGAAATAATAGGAGCAAAGTTTCCAGGCCAAGGGAGCTGCCTGTGCAAAGGTCCAGGGGCAGGAGAGAGCATAGGTCCCATTCTGTTGGTGTTGCCCTGAGGTGGGGATAAAAAGGGACATTGAGGCCCGAGATGCAAGCCCAGCATGAATCAGAGAGGCCCAGAGGGCAGTGGGCAGCTGTGGGTGAGCTTAAAGCAGGGGAGTGGCATGCTCAGAATTATACTTCAGCATGAGCAGGCTGACTCTTCTGAGAAGGCCAGCCCAGAGGGCCAGAGGCTGAAGGCTGGGACGTGGTGCAGAGATGGCACTTGGACTCACCAAGGCAGCCTCCCGCTGGTGACTGGATGTGGGAGGCCTCTGCACTTGTTCATAAGGTGTTTTCATGACCCTTCATTCACTTAATCCTCCAGATTATAGCCCTGGGGGCAGGCATTGGTGCTAGGTCGCATTGATGGCCCCACTCTTCCACCTTCCCTGGAGCTGCCCGTTTCACCCGGGCTGGGTTGGCCTGCTCACCTCTCACTCTGGGCTTGGCCCTGTGATCCATGTTGGTCAACAGGACAAAGCGGAAGTGGCTGTGGCCTACCTTGAGCTGAGTCTCGGGGCGCTGTGTACCCTCTGCTTGCTCTCCTGCACCTCTGCCATTGCCACGAGGACACACCCAGCTCAGCCTGGGAGGGTGAGGAGCACTCAGGCTCATTGCCAGCAGCTGGCCGCCCACCAGACACGTGGGTGAGCCCCGCCAAGACCAGAAGAATCGCGCCACAGAGCCCAGCTGAAACTGCTGAACTGTGAGCCAAATAAACACTCATTTGAGGCTTCCAAGTTTTGGGTAGTTTGTTACGCAGCTTTATTGTGGCACTAAATACAGTTTTCTGTCCTCATTTTAAAGACTGTGTCTTTTGAGTTCTCACGGCCAGGGACCCTGCTCTGAGGTCCGTGTGATTTGCCTGCACTGTGCGACCTCCCAGCGCCGATCTCAGAGGCCTCGGCTCCCGGGGCGTAGGAAGGCGGTTTTGCCCGGCCCTGGGCTGTGGCAGTGCTGGGGCCTCACCTGTATCAGTGTGGCCGCTCCACTCTGCTGGCTGTTCACTCATCGCCACTGCTGTGGTTCCGGCCGGGAGCAACAGCATCGTTATCTTCAAGATGCAGCAGCAGGAGTCCTCATTTGATTGTGAGCCTCACGTCTCAGAGCAGAACTGACTCCCGCTGGGAGGCGGGGCTGCATCCTCTTTGTGAAGCTGAAAACGAAGAGGAAAATGTCATTGGGGGTTACAAAGAATGCGGTGGCATTTGTGACAGATGGCTAAGTTTCCAATCATTGGGCTTGAAGCCGTTCTTTATTTGTAACTTCGCCTTTTCAGTGCAGATAAGTTCGGGCCTCGTTATTTCTCTCTAGGCTGATGGCAGAAAGCTGGGCATGGTGCTGCCGGCCATGGGGCAGGGTCCGAGTGCTCTCCTTTAGCTGGCCTGCCCAGCCTCGCCTCTGATGCTGTCTCTGCTGTGCTATGGTGTAAGGAAGAAGCCAGAAGGCAGGCGACGTGGGTTCCAGCCCTAGTTCTGCCTGTTACTGGCTGTGTGGCTGTGGGCGTGTTACGCTCCTCTCTGGCCTCGAGGTTGTCATTTGCCACCCTCTACACCAGCTGCCGTTGGGGCATGGGGGAGGAGACAGAAGATGTTGGTGGGAGCCAGACCATGAGGCTCAAAAACATCAAGGGCACAGAGAGGTCAGTGGGGGCTGAACACATTGGCCAGGACTCCCAGCAGCAGGAAACTCACCAGTCCAGCCTGCTCTGCTGACAAGATGTCCCTCCAGATGTCCAGAGGAAGTTCCAGAGGAAGTCTGCCAGCTGGATTTCCCGAGCCTCAGTTTCCTCATCCGTAAAGTGGGTAGGGCTGTGGCAAAAGTTCCATGGCACGAGGTGCGAAGAGTGCTCACCTAGGCCAGCACGTCATGGGCTCTCTGGGGACATGGACCATTTTCTCCTCCTCCCGAGGCAGGCCAAGCTCCAGGAAGCAGAAGACCTTCCAATGTGGGAGGAGAGGGTACTCAAGGGGTGGCCCAGTAGGGCTGAGGGTCTTCCCCGGTGCCCTGTGCAAACTTAGGGGCAGGTGGGTGGTGCACGGCAGACCTGCTGTTCCTGGACATGGAGGCAGCCCATGGCCACAGCTGTGCTGAGACTCAGGCCACTCAGTCCATCCCTCTGCATCCCTCTCCCCCTCCTCCCTAAAGCCCTGCAAACCTGCCTTCGTGGCCCTTTTCTTCCCTGATGAGGCTTTGGAATGAGCTGCTTTTTTTAGCTTCTCCAATCAGGCCGGCATCGTGCTTGGCTATTGTTAGCATCTCAGCTCGACGCCGCCTTCAGAAAGTGATGAGATCATCCTCCCAGAGGTCCACGGTCACCTTTCCACAAGGCTCAGCAACGTGCAGACCTCCCCGCCCGTCCTCTACCCTGGTCCCAAGACGGGGACGGCGACAGCACTGAGAGGAGGAGTCAGGGACTGAACTGGGAGCAGGAAGGGAACTGGGAGGGAATGATCAAGGAGAATCTACTGTGGGCTCGGGACAGTGTCCTCTCTGCCCGCCAGCAACCCTTCCTCACCTCTGGGGCCAGCACTTTGTTTTTCCCTCAAGGAGCCAGCTCTCCTTCTGTTTCATGCTGTACTGACCCCCACGTTCTACCAGCCCATCATGCACTGTGTTCCCCCCTGGTTCAGTGATTGGCTCCCAAGCAGGATGTGTAACCATCCATTCTCCTCCTTAAACAGAACCTGTTTTGTTGGAGTGAAAGTTTGCCCCCTTAAAAATAGGTGTTACCAGGTTCCCTTGCAGCTAGGAGTGGCCATGGACATAAGAGGAAGTCTGCCAGTTTGATTTCCCATCAAAGGGGATGGTCTCAGGGGCACACACCCTTCTTCCTGTCTGGAATGTGGATCTGATGCCCAGAGCAGGAGCAGCCACATTGCAACCATGAGGATAAAAGGTGCAAAGACTGGACTTTCTGAGAAAGATGGTGGCACAGGCACACACGTGAACATTTGCCTCATCTTGAAACCTCACTAAAATGATGGTAAAGATCACTTTATGGACATTACCCTCAAGCAGAAAGAGAAAAGGGGAGGAGGCCCAAGCATCAACATTTTGGAGACTGGAAACCTGGTGGATGAGCCGTAACCCATTAGGTGAGCTTGAGAAGCTGAAACACGGCCAGCAGCACGCAAAGATGCGAAGCAACAATGGGCTGGGAGGCTGGAGATGCCAGGTACTTCTGGAGGGGAGTGAAGGAGGATTGTTTCAAACAAGAGCGGTTAGTCTTCCTCTCACGGGAGGGACAGGGACAGAGACAGCTATTCACTCCCACTGCTTGCACAGCTGGGAGATTGCCCCTCCCTGATCCTGGCAGAAAACCCAAGATTTATTTTCAAGAAAGGGTCTGGCAGAGGCCTCGGCACTGGCGGATGCCACTCCAAAAGCAGGGCAGGTAGTGAGTATTGGAGACCCCCGCTTCTTTCTCCTTGCAGCCCCCGGAACACTGGCAGCCAGGCCTCACATGCAGCAGGGGGGAGCTGGGAGATCATTTTGGTTGGGGTCAGTTCCACTGACCTTCCAAGTGGAAATCCTCACACTCTGACCCCCAGTGACTCCCCGGGGAAGCACTCTGCCAGATCACCTGCAGTGGAGACTGCAGTCAGAAAACGCTACCCAAGGGCTCAGCACTTCCAATCAGCTTCTTTGTTTTTTAAATGAAGTAGACATTTAAATGACGTTTATATTCAGTGAAGTGCACAGATCTTAGCACAGTTTGATGAATTTTGGCAAACTTACTCCCATGTCACACGCCTCCCTCAAGGTAGAGGACATTTCTGCCAGCTGGAAAATCTCTCACCAGGTCACCCTCCCAGCTGATCCCCGTCTCCAGCACCTGCCCTCCCCATCCCCTGCAGGCCGTGCTGTTCCGATTTCTATCAGCATAGAGGAGCCCTGTCTGTTCTAGAAGTTCATATAGATGACATCACACAGCACATACTCTTCTGTATCAGGCTTTGTCACCTAGTAGAATGTTTTTGAGAGTCATCCATGTGTTGCAGGCATCAGGGGTTTGCTCCTTTCTGTGGTTAAATGATCTTCCACGGTTTAGAATGGAATATTTATCCACTCTCCTGTTGACAGACATTTGAGTTGTTGACAGTTCTTGGCTATCACAAATAAAAGTGCCATGAACATTCTTGTACAAGTTTTTATGTGGACACGTGCTTTCATTTTTTTTAATTGGATAAATAACTAGACATAGAATTGTTTGGTCACAGCAATTTTGTTTAACTTTATGGGAAATTGCCATATTGATTTTTAAAGCGATTGTACCATTTCACATTCTTTCCAACAATGTATGCATTCTAGTTGCTCCATATCTTTGTCAACACTTGTTAGGGTCTTTAAATTTTAGCCATTCTGGTGGATATGTAGTGGTATCTTGCTGTTATTAAAATGTGTACTCCCCTCCCCCAATGACTAATGGTGTTGAAGATCATTTTTATGTACTTATTTGCCATTTATATATCTTTTATGGTGAAGTGTTTGTTTAAATCTTCTGTCCATTTTTGGGAATTGTTAATGTGTTTTTTTTTTTTCTAGACAGAGTTTTGTTCTTGTCGCCCAGGCTGGAGTGCAATGACGCGATCTTGGCTCACTGCAACCCTCACCTCCCAGGTTCAAGTGATTCTCCTGCCTCAGCCTCCTGTGTAGCTGGGATTACAAGCATGCACCACCATGCCCAGGTAGATTTTTGTATTTTTAGTAGAGATGGGATTTCACCACGTTGGCCAGGCTGGTCTAGAACTCCTGACCTCAGGTGATCCGCCCTCCTCAGGCTCCCAAAGTGCTGGGATTACAGGCGTGAGCCACCCTGCCCAGCTGGATTTTTAAAATTATTGAGTTGTAAGAGTTCTTTTTTTTTTTAACCTCTGAACTTTTTATTGGCCTCCTGCTCCCTAAAGGGTACCCTGCTTCTGCTGCCTTAGTGTCTCAGAACTTTCGTGTCGTTGGTCTCAGGCACCACCTTGCCATCCACTCTCTGGTGGGTGGTGGTCTTTTGAATGGTTTGCATGGAGTTGCTGCTGTCCAGGGCATCACCAAGATTGAAGTCCTCGCCATCTTCCAGCAGGTGGCAGTAGGTGGCGATCTCAGCCTCCAGCTTGACCTTGATGTTCGACAGGGCCTCGTACTCCTGGGCCTGGCACTGTCCCTCTGCCCGGATCTGTGCCAGCTCTGACCCCAGGTGCAGCAGGATCCTGTTGAGCTGCTCCATCTGCAAGGTGTAGCAGGCCTTCACCTCCCTCAGGCGGTCCTCCAAGCTGGCTTTCAGATTTCTCATGGAGTCCAGGTCGATCTCCAAGGACTGGACTGTACATCTCAGCTCTGTGAGCGTCATCTCAGCAGCTCCAGCCTTGGCAGACTGCGTGGTGACCACTGTGGTGCTCTCCTCAATCTGATGAGACAAGTACCTGTCCAGCTCCTTTCTGTTCTTCCAAGCCAGCTCATCGTATTGGGCCCGGATGGCTGCCATGATCTTGGCGAGGTCCTGAGATTTGGGGATCTACCTCCACGGTCAACCCAGAGCTGGCAATCTGGGCTTGTAGGCCTTTTACTTCCTCTTTGTGGTTCTTCTTCATGAAGAGCAGCTCCTCCTTGAGAGCCTCGATCTCTGTCTCCAGCTGCAGCCGAGTGACATTGGTGTCATCAGTGACCTTGCGGAGTCCATGGATGTTGCTTTCCACAGACTGGCACATGGCCAGCTCTGTCTCATACTTGACTCTCAAGTCATCAGCAGCAAGACGGGTCTTGTTGATATGCAGAACAATGCAGGCATCGTCCACAGTAATTGCCAAGCTCTGAGCCCTCAGGTCCTTGATGGTCTTGAAGTAATGGCTGCAGTCTCTGACCTGGGGTCCCTTCTTCTCCAGGTGCTCCCGGATTTTGCTCTCCAGCTTCCGGTTCTTGGTCTCCAGGTGCCTCACTCTGTCCAGGTAGGAGGCCAGCAGTCGTTCAGGCTTTGCATGGTCTCCTTGTTCTGGATGCCTCCCATTCCTGCCAGACCCCCAGTTATCCCCGCGGCCAGGCCCCCGGACCCCGTGCTGCCCCGGAAGCTGGTAGAGCGGGACACGGAGATCCTGGAACCAGAGTTCCCGGTGCCTGCATAGACGCTGGCCGCACTGCTGACCGGCTAGGTGCCGTAGCTGGGCGCCTGGGCAGGGCCCTGGGACCAGTAGTTGGTGGGGAATGTGGAGCGAGTGGTGAAGCTCAAGCTGTCCGAGGAGAAGGGCGAGAGGACAGGACTCGGGCTTTGCCGACCAAGAGTTCTTTACATAATTCTAAATACAAGCCCTTTGTCCGATGCATATTTTGTATATATTTTCTTCTAGTGTGTGACTTTCCTTTTCATTTTTGGAACAGTGTGTTTTAAAGAACAAACACTTATAAGTTTGATGCAGTTCAATTTATCCCATTTTTCTTTTTATAATTAGTGCTTTTTGTAAGATATTTTGCCAAACTTGAAGTCACAAAGATTTTCTCCTATATCTTCTTGAAAAAGTTTTATGTCTTTAGCTCTTACATTTAGGTCTAGGATGCATTTCAAGTGACTGTTTGTATATAATGTGAAGTTTCAAGGTTCATTTTTTAAAACCATACGGCTGTGAAATCATTTCAGCACTTTTTGTTGAAAAAAGTTTATTTAAACATTTGTTGAAAATCAATTGACTATATATGTGTGGGTCTATTTCTACAGTCTGTTTTCTCTTCTATTGATCTCTATGTCCATCTTTATGCAAATTCCACAGTCTTGATTACTGTAGCTTTATAATAAGTCTCGAAACCAAGTGTGTAAATCCTCCAACTTTGTTCTTCTTTTTCAAAACGGCTCTGGTTATTCTGAGTTGTTTGCATTTTCAAATTTTAGAATCGGCTTGTCAAATTCTACCAGAAAGGCCTGTTGGGATTTTAATTGGGATTGTGTTACATCTATAGATGAATTTGGGGAGAATTGACATCCTAGCAATTACATTAGTTTGGGTTTTCTCAGGGTTCTTCTGTTTCCAGAGAAACAGAACCAATAGTATATTTCTCTATCTGTATATATCTAGTCAGATGGATATGAGAGAAGATTTACTGTAGGGGTTGGCTCATGTAATCGTGAAGGCGAAGAAGTCCCATGATGTGCAGCCTGCAACTTGGAGACGCAAGGGTGCAGGTGCTGCCATTTAGTCTGAAGGCCTGAGTACTGGTAGGGGCAGAAGAATGCTGGTGTCTGTTCCAGTGTCTGATGGCCCAAGAACCAGGAGCTCCAGTGTCCAGGGGCAGAAGAAGATGGATGCTCCAACTCAAGGAGAGAGAGAGAGAGAGAGAGAGAATTCATCCTTCCTCTGCATTTTTGCCCACCCACATTTACAAGGATGGATGTCTTTACTCTGTCTACTGATTTAAATTCTAATCTCTTTCAGAAACACACTCCCAGATACACCCAGAAATCATGTTTTACCAGCTACCTGGGCATCCCTTAGCCCAGTCAAGTTGACATGTAATAGTAACCATCACAAGAATGCCGAGTCTTTCACTCCACGAACACATTGTATCACAATATTTATTTAGGTCTTTAATTTCTCTTGCCAATGTTCCATAATTTCCAGTGAACAGTTCTTGTTTATATCTAAATAGTTCATGTTATGCTATGTTAAATGGTTATTTTCTAAAATTGCAATTTCTGATGGTTCATTGCTGGTGTATAGAAATCAATTAATTTTTATATATAGATTTTGTATCCTGAAACGTTGCCGAACTCACTTATTAGTTCTTGTGGGTTTTTGTAGATTTGTTTAGATTTTCTACAGAAACGGTCATGTTGTCTATGAATAAAGACAGTTTTAGTAGATCCTTTCCGATCTGGATGCCTTTGTTTCTTTTTTTGTGTCTCAACACACTGGTAAGCACCTCCAATACAATGTTAAGTACAAGTGGTAAGAGTAGGGATACTTGCCTCATTTCTGATTTGGGGAGGAAGGAGGAAGCATTTAGCTTTTCATCATCAACTATGATATTAACTGTGGGTTTTCCTTAGATGCTGTTTTTCAGGTTGAGAAAGTAATCTTCTATTTCCGGTTTGCTGAGTTTAAAAAAGGAGAATCAGGAATGGATGTTGGATTTGGTCAAATGCCTTTTCTGTATCTATTGAGAGGATTATATTGTTCTTTGAAAATATTTTTAACTAATTAATTAATTGATAAATAATAGCTGTGCATATTTTTGAGGTACATGTGATAATGTGATATATTTACATAATCAAATCGGGGTAATTGCAATTGCAATGGATGGATATTTATCTTTTCTTTACACTAGGAACACTCAAATTACTCCCTTCTAGCTATTTCAAAAGGTATGATCAATTAATATTAACTATGATCATCCTACTCATCTGTTGGACACCAGGTCTTATTTCTTCTATGTAATGTTTTTCTTATTTAGTCTTTTAAGATGGTGAATTACATTGACTGATTTTCAGATGTTAAATCAAGCTTGTCCTCCTTGGGTAAGCCCCATGCTAACAAGGTGCATTATTCTTCCTATCTGTCAGTCTGTCTCTGTGTATGTGTGTGTGTGTGTGTGAATTTAAATTTGCTATGCTAAAATTTGTTTAAGAAGTTTTGTGAGAGATGTTGGCCTGTAGTTTTTTTTCTTCTTGTTTTAATATCAGGATATTGCTGGTCTTACAGAATGAATTTAGGGGTGTTCCAGCATTTTCAATTTTTTGAAAGAGTTGGTATAGAACTGGCAGTATTTCTTCTTTATATGTTTGGTAGAATTCACAAGCGAAGCCATTTGGACCTGGAGTTTTCTTTGTTGGAAGGTTTTCTTTCACTGCAAATTAAATTTCTTTACTGGGTATAAAGTTATTTAGGTTGTCTCTTTCTTCTTGAGTGAGATTCGGTAGTGCGAACACTTTCAAGGAATTTGTCAAGTTCATCTAAGTTGTGTGACGTATTGGCATCACATTGTTCATATTATCCCTTTAATGTCTATAGGGTCTGTAGTGGTATCTCCTCTCTCATTCACGATGCTGAAAACTTGTGTCTGCTCTCTTTTGGTCATAATTAGTCTGGCTACAGGTGTATTAATTTTAACAACTTACTTAAAAGAACAAACATTTGTTTCTATCTATTTTCGTTGTTGTTCTCCTGTTTTCGAATTCATTAATTTCTGCTTCTCATCATTCCCTTTTTTCTGCCTACTTAGCTCTCCTTTATCTGATTTCTTAAGGTGCAAGTTTAGGTCAATACGAAAACGTTCTTCTTTTCTAATAGAAGCATTTACTAATAAAAAAATTTCCCTCAATGCACTGTATTAGCTGTATCCCACATATTTTGGTATGTGAAGTTTTCATTTTCATTTAGTTAAACATGATAATCTCACTTGTGATTTATTCTTTAAACAGCGAATTATTTAGAAATATATTTTTTAGTTTCAAAATATTTGGGCATTTTCCAGGCATCTCCCCATTATTGATTTTTAATTTAACCCAATTGTGGTCAGAGAACATACTTTGTATGATTTAAACCCATTCCAACTTTTTGAGACTTGTTTTAGGGCCCAGGAAATTGTCTATCTTGGTAAACGTTTTGTGCACTTAAAAATAGTGTGCTTTCTGCTATTGTGGGGTGGAGTGCTTTATATGTTGATTAGGTTATGTGGTTGATAATGTTCAAATCTTTTATAGTCTACTGATTTTCTATCTCATCATTATATTATTAAACAGGGGTATTGAAATCTCCAGTTATAACTGTAGATATGTCTGTTTCTTCTTTCAGTTCTGTTCTGTCAGTTTTGCTGTATGCATTTTGAATTTCTGTTAACAAGTGCATAAACTTTTAGAATTATTTGTCTCTTGATGCAGGGACCCTTTCATCATTCAATGACCTTCTGTATTATTGGTAATATTATTTTCTCTAAACTCTACCTTTCCAATATTAATATCCACATTTTTGACTTTTTTTGAGGTTAATCTTAAGATGACATATCTTTTTCCATCTTTATTTATTTATTTTTTATTTTTTGAGATGGAGTTTCACTCTTGTCACCCAGGCTGGAGTGCAGTGGTGCGATCTCAGCTCACTGCAACCTCTGCCTCCCGGGTTCAAGCGATTCTCCTGTCTCAGCCTCCTGAGTAGCTGGGATTACAGGCATGTGCCACCATGGCTAATTTTTTGTAGTTTCAGTAGAGACAGGGTGTCACCATGTTGGCCAGGCTGGTCTTAAACTCCTGACCTCAGGTGATTTGCCCACCTCGGCCTCCCAAAGCACTGGGATTACAGGCATGAGCCAGCACACCCACCCTTTTTCCATCTTTTTACTCTTAACCTATATGTGTCTTTATGTTTAATGTTGACTTTCTGTAATCAGTGTATAGAGTCTTACCTTTAAAAAAAAAATCTTAGCTGAGCATGGTGGCTCATGTCTGTAATCCTAGCACTTTGGGAGGCTGAGGCAAGCAGATCACCTGAGGTCAGGAGTTTGAGACCAGCCTGGGAGACATGGTGAAACCCCATCTCTATTAAAATAAAAAAAATCAGCTGGGCTTGGTGGCGGGCATCTGTAACCCCAGCTACTCGGGAGGCTGAGGCAGGAGAATTGCTTGAACCCGGGAGGCGGAGGTTGCAGTGAGCCAAGATTGCACCACTGCACTCCAGACTGGCGACAGAGCGAGACTCCATCTCAAAAAAAAAAAAAAAAAAAGAAAGAAACCTGAAATCAGTCTCACAATTTTACCTTTAAATTAGAGTGTCTGGACTGCTTACATTGAAGGTGATATAGTTATGATTGAATTTAAATCTTTCACTTTGCTTTCTCCCCCTCTATTTGTCTCATCTATTCTTTGCTTCTCTTTCCTTCTTTTGCCTTAATCGGATATTTTTATAATTCTACTTTATTTCCTCCATGGGCATATTAGCTACCCCCCGATCCTGTGTTTTAAAAGTAGTTGCTCTAGTATTTATTGTAGACATCTTTAACTCATCACAGTTAACATTTGAGGACTCCTGCACCCCTTCGCTTGGAGTGTGAAGCTCCCACGACAGTGCCCTTCCCTTTACATCTCTCTGCTTTTCCACTAGTACTGCCAGATTTTACTTCTACATTCATTATAAATCTCACAATACATTGTTGTTATTTTTGCCTGAAAGAGAAATAATCTTTTAAAGGGCATAAACAATTTAAAAAATGTCTTTTACATTTACTGACATGATTACCATTTTTGTTTTGTTTTGTTTCTGAGACAGGGTCTCACTGTTGCCCAGGCTGGAGTGCAATGGTGCGACCTTGGCTCACCGCAACCTCAACCTCCCCAGGCTCAAGCGATCCTCTTACCTCAGCCTCCTGAGTAGCTGGGACTACAGATACATGCCACCACACCCAGTTAATTTGTGTAGTTTTTTTTTTTTTTTTGTAGAGACAGGGTCTTCCTATGTTGCCCAGGCTGGTCTCAAATTCCTGGGCTCAAGTGATCCTCCCGCCATGGCCTCCCAAAGTGCTGGATTACAGGTGTGAGCCACCATGCCTGGCCTGATCACCATTTTTGATGCTCTTTGTTCCTACATGTTTATTCAGGTTTCTGCTTAGTATGTGCATCATTTTCCTTCTGCCCAAAGGAGGTCTTTTAGCATTTGTTGTAGTGCTGCTCTGCTTGGGATCAAATCCCTTAGCTTCTTACGTTAAATTAAATCTTTACCTTGTCTTCATTAAAAATATATTATCTCTATATAGAGTTCAAACTTGACAGTTAATTCTCCATCAATACTTCAAAGTGATGATGTCACCCATCTTCTGACCTCTACTGTTTCTTTTAAAAAGCTTTCTATAACCTTTGTCTTTGTTCTTCTGTGTGTGATGTGTCTTTTTTTGATCTCTTGCTGCTTTTAATGCTTTCCTTTAACATCTGTTTCCAGAAATTTGATGATGAGGCACCTTGGTGTGGTTTTCTTCATGTTTTTTATGCTTGAGTTCATCGAGATGTTTGGATCTATGGATTGATAGTTTTCATTAAATTTGACAAAATATAACCACTATTTTTCCAAACTTTTTTTTTGTGTGTCCATGCCTCTTCCCCATTGCTTTTCTTTTCTGAGATTCCAATGACATGCATATAGTTCTTTTGATGCTTTGTTCATTATATTTCACTTTTTTTCCTGCGTTTTTTGATAGCTTCTTAGTCTTACGTATCCATATTCACCTAACTTTTCTTCTGTGTTGTCTAATTTGTTGTGTGTTTTTCATCTCTTAAAATCTGACTTGGGTCTTTTAAAAAACTCTTTCAGTCTGTTATTATCAGGTGCACACTTGCCTCTATTTTCTTGAACAAATAGAGTCTATTTCTTAGAGTTGTTTTAGTATCTTCGTCTAATAATTCTATCATCAATGTCATTTCTAGGTCTGTTTCTACTGACTGATTTTTCCCCATATTATGACCTGTCTTTTTCTACCTCTATGCATAGATGGTGATTTTTGATTAGGTACAAGAAATTGTGAGCTCTGGTTGTTGGGTGTGGTTTAATTAATTAATTAATTTTGCCTGTATTCCTTTCAATATTTTTTACAAAATTTTCTGGGCATTAGATCAGTTACTTGGAAACAGTTGGATCCTTCTGAGCCTTGATTTTAAGCTTTGTTCCAGTGTTTCTTTTTCTAATCTGAGGTCACTTCCTCACATGCATGTGCTGATCAGTACTCAGCTAAAGAATGGAGGGTAACCCTTCAGGGTTATAGATGTAGGTATAGTCAGTTGTTTGGGTACCATTTGTTAAAAAGATTTTTCTTTTCCCTAACTTGCTTTAGCACCTAAGGTAAAAAGAAATCAATTGACCATATAAATGTGAGTTTCCTTCTGGCCTCTATTCTGTTCTAGTGCTTTTATTTGTCTATGTTTATGCTATTATTGTACTATCTTCACTATCATAACTTTATAGCAAGTCTTGAAATTATGTCGTAAAAGTCCTCCAATCTTATTTTTCTTTTTGAAGACTTTTTTTTTTGGCTATTCAAGGTTTTCCAATTTCTACATACATTTTGGAATCAACTGTGATGACTGTAACGTTCCAGAGGCCCTCACAGAAGCCAAGCAGATGTTGAAGCTGTGGTTGTACAGTCTGCAGAACGATGAGCCAATTAATTCTCTTTTCTTTATGAATTATTCAGTCTCATGTATTTCTTTATAGCAATGCATGAGTGGTCTAACACAGAAACTGTACTGAGGAGTGGGTCTCAGATGAGACTTTAGACCAGACGTGGGGCTTTTGAGTTAATGCTGGAATAAGTTAAGATTTCAGGGGACTATTGGGAAGGTATGATTGTATTTTGCAATGTGAGAAGGACATGATATTTGCGGGGGCCAGGGGCAGAATGATGTAGTTTGGATATTTGTCCCCACTCAAATCTCATGTTGATTACCTTCAACATTGCAGGCGGGGCCTGGTGGGAGGTGATAGGATCATGGGGGCGGATCCCTCATGGCTTGGCGCTGTTCTCCGGGTAGTGAGTGCGTACTCATGAGACCTGCTTGTTTAAAAGTGTGTGTCGAGGCCTGGTGTGGTGGCTCACGCCTGTAATCCCAGCACTTTGGGAGGCCGAGGTGGGTGAATCACGAGGTCAAGAGTTCGAGATCAGTCTGGCCAATATGGTGAAACCCCGTCTCTACTAAAAAAAAAAAAAATACAAAAAGTAGCTGGGCATGGTGGCACGTGCCTGTAGTCCCAGCTACTCGGGAGGCTGGGGCAGAAGAATCGCTTGAACCCAGGAGGCGGAGGTTGCAGTGAGCGAAGATCGTGCCACTGCACTCCAGCCTGGGCGACAGAGCAAGACTCCATCTCAAAAAAAAAAAAAAAAAAAAGTAAAAGTGTGTGTCGCTGCTCCCCCATCTCTTTTGCTCTGCTCTTGCCACGTGAGGTGCCTGCCTCTCCTTCACCTTCTGCTATGACTGCAAAGTTCCAGAGGTCCTTGACAGAAGCTGAGCAGATGTTGGTGCCATGCAGAATCGTGAGCCAATTCAACCTCTTTTCTTTATTTTTAAAAAAGAGAGAATCAACTTTTAACTTTAAAAATGACTGCTAGGGCTGGATCCCGTGGCTCACACCTGTAATCTCAGCACTTTGGGAGGCCGAGGTGGGTGGATCACTTGAGGTCAGGAGTTCAAGACCAGCCTGGGCAATATGGTGAAACCCCATCTCTACCAAAAACACAAAAAAATTAGCCAGGCGTGGTGGTGTGTGCCTGTAGTCCCAGTGACTCATAAGGCTGAGGCAGGAGGATTGCTTGAGCCCAGGAGACAGAGGTTGCAGTGAGCTGAGATTGTGCCACTGCACTCCAGCTTGGGTGAGAGAGTGAGACTCTTTGAAAAAAAAAAAAAAAAAAAAAACCAAACCAAAACAAAAAAAAATGACGATCGAGACCACGGTGAAACCCCGTCTCTACTAAAAATACAAAAAATTAGCCGGGCGTGGTGGCGGGCGCCTGTAGTCCCAGCTACTCGGAGAGGCTGAGGCAGGAGAATGGCGTGAACCTGGGAGGCGGAGCTTGCAGTGAGCCGAGATCGCACCACTGCACTCCAGCCTGGGCGACAGAGCGAGACTCCGTCTCAAAAAAAAAAACAGTATCATTGAGCTATAATCAACATACAATAAATGACACACGTTTAAAGTGCACAGTTTAGTAAGTTACGAAACGTGTGTTCATGTGTGAGCCATCATCACAATCAAGACAATGGACATGAGCGTCAGCCCCAGGAGTTTTCCTCTGACTCTTCTGTTTCCTTAATGCCCAACCCACCCTGGCCGCTAGGCAATCACCGATTTGCTTTTTGCCACTATAGATTGGTTTGTCGAGATTTTGATCGGGATTGCATTGAATCATTAGATAAATTTGGGGCAAATTGCTGTCTTATAAATATTGAATCTTCCAGTCAATGATTATGGTATATCTCCCCATTTGCTTGTTTCATCTTTATTTTATCTCAGTACACATTATTATCATTATTATTATTATTATTAGAGATGGAGCCTGGCTCCCAGGCTGGAGGGCAGTGGCACCTTCTCTGCTCACTGCAGCCTCCACCTCCCGGGTTTCAGCTATTCTCCTACCTCAGCCTCCTGGGTAGCTGGGATTACAGGCACCCACTACCATACCTGGCTAATTTTTGTATTTTTTTATTAGTAGAGACGGGGTTTCATCATGTCGGCCAGGCTGGTCTCGAACTCCTGACCTCAGGTGATCCTCCTGCCTCGCCTCCCAAAGTATTAGGATTATAGGCATGAGCCACCGTGCCCGGCCAGTACACATTATTTTATAGCCTTTAGTGTAGCAGCTTTACACATATTTTATTAAATGTATTCCTAAGTATTTGATGTTTTTTATGGTATTGCAAAGGTATTATTTTTAGCATCAGTCATTACCGTGTATAGAAATTTGTCTTTCTCTATTGCCTTTTTGTCCTGTGACCTTGTTAAATTTGCTTTCTAGTAAAGCAGTTAGAAGATCCCTTAGCATTTCCAACATAGATAATATTATCTCTGAATAAAGACAGGTCTATCTCTTTCTTTCCATTTTGTAAGCTTAAACATTTCTTTTTCTCCTGCTGAGTTTCCCCGGGCAGGCCCTCCAGTCTAATGTTGAACAGAAAGCTCACATCCCTGCCTTGCTTTGAATCTTCGGGAGGAAGCATTTATTCTTCACCGTGATGTGTGATGCTAACTGTAGAATTTTATTTTGCTTTGTTTGTACATGCCTTTAATCAGGTTGAGGAAGTATCTTTGCATTCCTAGTTTGCTAAGGGTTTTTTCTGACAAATGACCGTTGGATTTTATCAAATGCTTTTCCTGCATCTGTGGAGCTGGTCATATGGGTTGTCACCTTTATTTTGTGAACCTTGATTCATCTTGTAATGAATGACAGTAATTGAGTTTTGAATGCTGAAGATCTGAAAACAATATTTCATCTATTCCTCCCCTCCAGTTTTATAATTATTAACAGCAGCAGGGCAAGTGCTGTACCTTCGTGGCTGAGAGCAGTCACTCAAAACCAGCTCTGCTAGAGCTGCACAGTCAAATATGATCAACAACCCAGGGTCACCTGATCAAAGATGTGACCAAAATAAACTATCAGCAAGAAGCAACTTGGAGGAAATGACACTATGGAAAGAGAGAAGAAAAAGTTAAAAATACCATCACTGATCTGCTCAGAGGAATAAGACATCCTTCTATCAGAACAAGCAGCCATAAAACAGAACAGGAGTGCTTAGAAAATAAAAATATTACAGCAGAAATGAAAAACTCAATAGAAAAGCTGGAAACTAAATATAATCCACTACGGTAGAAAGCAGAACAAAAAAGACACAAGAGGGCCAGCCACAGTGGCTCAGGCCTATAATCCCAGCACTTTGGGAGGCCGAGGTGGGCCGATCATGAGATCAAGAAGAGATCAAGACCATCCTGGCCAACATGGTGAAACCCCATCTCTTCTAAAAATACAAAAATTAGCTAGGCATGGTGGTGCCCACCTGTAGTTCCAGCTACTTGGGAGGCTGAGGCAGGAGAATTGCTTGAACCTGGGAGGCAGAGGTTGCAGTGAGCTGAGATTGCACCACTGCACTCCAGCCTGGTGACAGAGCAAGACACTGTCTTAAAGAAAAAAAAAAAAAAAAAAAAGAAAGAAAAGACACAGGGAAAATAGAAGAGAAAAGATAAGAAAATGAGGGGAAAGCCCAGAAGTTCCACAAGGAGAGAACAGAAAGGCAGAGGGAAGCATTTATCAAGGAAACGATGAAAACATTTTCTACTTGCAGGACCACTGATTGTCCAGAAAAACAGATGAAAATAAACCAAGACCAAACCGATGACCCTGACATTTCATGATGCTTAGGGACAGAGAAATGAAGCTGGGGGATGGGGAGGAGGAGCTGTATACAAAAGATGGGGGAAAAGAATGTCTTTTAACTTCTAGATAGCAATTTTGGGAGTGAGAGAACTGTGGAGCCATTCCTGCAGAATTCTACACCCAGTGTGCTGAAAATGATTGCTGTGAACCAAATTCCTTTATCCATGAAGTTTGGCCAAGAGGATAATTTGCAGGACTTGAGCAGCAGATGGGGTGTAGTAGCTGTTACTTTCTGAAAGTCTCTGATTGATGACAGGGTTCTGCAGACGTGCCCAGTGGGTTCCAGTTTATTTTCAGTCTTTCTTCTTCACCCACACCCTTCTTCCTGCCAGCCCCATTGACCACCTGCAGCCCCAGGCCCATCTCAGAGGCAATGGCTTCTCCCAGACCCTCCCTAAAGACCCCTCCGGCTTGTTCTCACATCTATGGCTGGATACGCTTGGCTTCAGGGGTTTTCCTGAAAGCCCTGACTTGTCCACCTGTGTGGACAACAGGTGGCTAGTGACCCTCTGCCCATCTGTACCTTCCCTTTTCCAGCCCCTCCCACTATTGTGCAAGGTCTAATTTCCTTCCTTCCTTCCTTTCTCTCTCTCACTTTCTTTCTTTCTTTCTTTCTTTCTTTCTTTCTTTCTTTCTTTCTTTCTTTCTCCATTTCTCTTTCTCTCTTCTTTCTCTTTCTTTCTTTTTTTTCCTTTCTCCTTCCTTTCTTTCTCTCTTTCTCCTTCCTTCCTTCCTTCCTTCCTTCCTTCCTTCCTTTTCTCCTTTTTAAATGGAGTCTTGCTCTGTGTCACCCAGGCTACAGTGCAGTGGCACGATCTTGGCTCACTGCAACCTCTGCCTCCTGGGTTCAAGCGATTCTCCTGCCTCAGCCTCCCAAGTAGCTGCGACTACAGTCGTGCACCACCATGCCTGGCTAATTTTTAGTATGTTTAGTAGAAATGGGGTTTCACCATTTTGGCCAGGCTAGTCTCGAACTCCCGGCCTCAAGTGATCCACCCTCCTTGGCCTCCCAAAGTGCCGGGATTACAGGCATGAGCCACCATGCTTGGCCACAAGGTCTAATTTCTGCATAACATCCATACTAGCTCTGCTCCCTAACCAATCACTGTCTGATAGAATTTTTGGCATCTTTTAGAAGTGTTTCCAGGGAACAGAAACATATGCATAGCAATCTAGAATTGATTTTCTGGTTCAACTAGATTTAAAGGCATTAACAACCCCATGGCCAGAGGTAATTAGGAGATTTGTCATCCATGGCATACGTTGGCAAAGCAACTACTTAAATCATCACCCAGCGTCTCCCAGACCAAGTGTCTATAGAGGCAAGGCTTTGAGTGACTGAGAAGCTGCAGCCGAGAATGTTTTAGTGACCATGAGGAATAGACGGACAGTGGGTCTGGCTGGTGACATGTAAGTGTTTTGGGGAATTTGGAGAAGGAAATGATAGCTCAGGATTGTAAATTCCCAGCACAAGTTCCAGGTTGGGAAGACGAGAGTGCCTCTGACTTCCTGGAAAGACATCCTCATCTCTTGTAGCCACAGGATTGACAGATTTTTGAAAACCCATCCCAAAGTCTAATCTCGCAGGTGAATGCAGTTTAAGAATGCAATTAAATTCACAACGCCTCATATCTCAATTAGAATGACTGGGGAAAAAGCAAGACTCTCAGAATTGGAATGAACGGACACCTGGGCAGACTGTGATGAAACTGAGCACCAGCGACCCCTGAATCCTGCTATGCATCCTCAGCTGACAGAGGCAGCCTCTCCTCCTGTGTGTGTGGAGGTCAGTCTCCCATTGCCTGAGAGCCTGTAGTGACCTCTCAGGAGATGGCCGATCCCCACCACCTCTCATTTCTTCCAGACCTGCCACTGGACTCACGTCCAGTTGGCCCCAGGGCGCTGGGTACAAAGAATGACCAGGAGGAAAGCACCACAGCCAGACTCACCTTGGGTGTATTGCACGTTTGGTTCCAGACCACCACAGTGAAGAGAGCGTCACGATAAAGCAAGTCACACAAATGTATTGGCTTCTCAGTATTATATAAACTGGGAAACGTTGCCCAGATCCATCAGGAAGCTATAGCCTGAGGAAACGTATTTCTTAAATAATAAGACTTGGAAGTCAAAATGACTCCTTGATCCATGGGCTGCAGAATGGATGAAGTGTTTTTTGTTGTTGTTGTTTTTTTTTGAGACGGAGTCTCGCTCTGTCGACCAGGCTGGAGTGCAGTGGTGCAATCTCAGCTCACTGCAAGCTCTTCCACCCAGGTTCACGCCATTCTCCTGCCTCAGCCTCCTGAGTAGCTGGGACTACAGGCACCCGCCACCATGCCCGGCTATTTTTTTTTTGTATTTTTAGTAGAGACGGGGTTTCACTGTGTTAGCCAGGATGGTCTCGATCTCCTGACCTCGTGATCCGCCCGTCTCGGCCTCCCAAAGTGCTGGGATTACAGGCGTGAGCCACCGCGCCCGGCTGGATGAAGTGTTAGCAGGCATGAAAACAACATTCTTCTTATGCATCTCCATCAGAGCTCTGGGGTGACCAGATGCAGAGTCAATGAAGAGTACTATTTTGAAATGAATCTTTTTCTGAGGAGTAGGTCTCAATAGTGGGCTTCAAATATGTAGCAAGCCATTCTGTAAACAGATCTGCTGTCACCAGGCTTTGTTGTTCCATGTATAGAGCACAGGCAGAGTAGATATAGCATCCTTTTTTTTTTTTTTTTTTGAGATAGTCTCTCTCTGTCACCTAGGCTAGAGTGTAATGGCATGATCTCAGCTCATTGCAACCCCTGCCTCCCGAGTTCAAGCAATTCTCCTGCCTCAGCCTCCCCAGTAGCTGGGACTACAGGTCCCTGCCACTATTCCTGGCTAATTTTTGTATTTTTAGCAGAGACGAGGTTTCATCATGTTGGCCAGGCTCATCTCGAACTCCTTTCCTCAGGTCATCCGCCTGCCTCGGCCTCCCAAGTGCTGGGATCACAGGTGTGAGCCACCGCACCCAGCTGGTATAGCATCATTCTTAAGAGTCCTAGGATTTTCAGGGTTTTCAGAATCTCAAATTAACATTGGCTTCTACTTAAAGTCACCAGCTTCACTAGCCCCTCACAAGAGAGTCAAACTGTCCTCTGAAGCTTCAAAGCTAACCATTGACTTCTCTGCTCTAGCTATACACTAGATGGCATTTTCTTCCAATAGAAGGCTATTCTATTCACGTTGGAAATCAGTTGTTTAGTGTAGCCACCTGCATCGATGATCTCAGCTGGATCTTCTGGATAACTTGCTGCAGCTACTCCATCAGCACTTGCTGCTTCACCTTATACTTTTATATTAAACAGATGGCCTCTTTCCTTAACATGTTGTGGCTGCTAGGATCTGCCATCCACGTCACTCAAACTTCACATCAGCAAGAAGGCTGTTTCAATTTCTTAACGTTCTGTGTTTACTGGAGTAGCGCTTTTTTTTTTTTTGGAGAGGAGTCTCCCTGTGTCCACCAGGCTTGAGTGTAGTGGCGCAATCTCAGCTCATTGCAACCTCCACTTCCCAAGTTCAAGCGATTCTCCTGCCTCTGCCTCCCAAGTTGCTGGGATTACAGGCACGCGCCATCAGGCCCGGCTAATTTTTGTATTTTTAGTAGAGACAGGGTTTCACCATGTTGGCCAGGCTGGTCTTGAACTCCTGACCTCAGGTGATCCACACATCTCGTCCTTCCAAAGTGCTAGGATTACAGGTGTGAGCTACTGTGCCTGGCTTGGAGTAGCACTTTTAATATCCTTCAATAACTTTTTCTTGGCTGGGCGCTGTGGCTCACACCTGTAATCCCAGCAATTTGGGAGGCTGAGGCAGGCGAATCACCTGAGGTCAGGAGTTCAAGAACAGCCTGGCCAACAGGTGAAACTCCATCTGTACTAAAAATACAAAAATTAGCCGGGCATGGTGGCACGTGCCTGTAATCCCAGCTACTTGGGAGGCAGAGGCAGGAGAATCGCTTGAACCTGGGAAGTGGAGGTTGCAACGAGCTGAGATCGCTCCACTGCACTCCAGCCTGGGCAACAGAGTGAGACTTTTTCTTTGCATTCACAATCTGGCTAGCTGGCTCAAGAGCCCCAGCTTTTGGCCCGTCTCAGCTTTTCGCATGCCTTCCTCACCAAGCTTAGCCATTTCTAACTTTTGATTTAAAGGGAGGGATGTGGACTCTTCCTTTCATTGAACACTTAAAGGCCATTGTAAGGTTATAATTGGCCTATTTTTAATATTACTGTGTCCCAGGGAATAAAGAGGCCTGAGGAGAGGAAGAGAGACAAGGGAAAGACGGGTCGGCGGAACCCTTAGAGCATACACGATGTTACTCTGTTAAGTTTGCTGTGGTTTTTGGCGCCCCAAAACAGTGACAATAGCAACGCCAGGGATCACCAAAGGTGTAGTCACCACACTAGACAAGGAACCCAGCTGCAGTGCTTGCTTTGGGCAGAGGAAATACGGGATGAATACAGGAGAGGAGGCTGTACACACCAGGCACAGCCATGTGAGTGGTGGTGGAAGGGAAGCGGGTCAGTTAGGAGTACTCACTCTTTATGCTGTTGTTACATTTTCGATCACGTTAACCAATTATTATTATTATTATTTAGAGGGAATTTTGCTCTTATCGCCCAGGCCGGAGTGCAATGGTGTGATCTTGGCTCACTGCAACCTCCGCCTCCCAGGTTCAAGTGATTCTCCTGCCTCAGCCTCTCAAGTAGCTGGGATTACAGGCACCTGCCACCACGCCCAGCTAATTTTTGTATTTTTAGTACAGACGGGGTTTCATCATGTTGGCCAGGCTGGTCTTGAAGCCCTGACCTCAGGTGATCCACCTGTCTCAGCCTCTCAAAGTGCTGGGATTACAGGCATGAGCCACCATGCCCGGTCCCCATATTAACCAATTATCATTTCCTTCTTCCATTCCCCTGCTATCTCACATAAGCTATGTTCATCGTGACTGGCCTTACATCTCGATATTTAAGTCACAGGATGTCAAAGAGGGAGTGTGACTCAGCCAGAAGGGGGATTGCCCCCTTCGCAGATGGAGAAAGTCTCTTTTTGAGGCTGGGAGAGTAGGAGGTTAGTGCACTTTCGATTTTAATAAGGAACAGTTGCATCGTGTGAGGAAGCAGCCTGATTTCATTGCTGTCTTTATTAGGAAGTTAAATATAGTGAGAAGGGGTTTGTTTAGATGGCAGGCTGACAACTTGCGGGCTGTTGGCAGGCAAAAGCAAGCAGGCTGCGCTACTCTGAACGTCTTTGTGATCGGAGATGGGGAGAAACCGCTGCAGAGGTGCTCCGTGAGTTCCAGGGTGTCCGCACTCTTCCTTACCCTGGGTTCTGCTCGTGCTCCCCACCATTGACCCTGCTGCCCCAACAGTGGTCCTGGGCTTTCCCACAGAGGTGGCAGCTGCAGAGGCAGCAGCTCCTGCAGGCTCTTGGCCAGACCTCCCCCGGCGCCCTGACCCCTGCAGCTGGGTGTGCGTGACATTCTCATGACTTCCCTGCAAGCTCTGAGCTGGCTTCCTGCCTCTGGCTTCAGGAGGGCTGGCTGCTGAGTCTTTCCTGACTCTCCTGCTCCCCTCCTCCCCAGCTCCGCTCCCCTGCTCTTCCTGGGATTGTGCAAGGTCTCATTCCTGTGATGGGCCCCTCCTGCCACAATACTCATTGTGGCTTCTCTTCCTGGACTGAACTGGGCCTAGGATAGCCACTCAAGCCACTGATCAGCTAGGAGAGTAGACTAAAGATATTTCGAGGCAGGGCGTGGTGGCTCACACGTGTAATCCCAGCACTTTGGGAGGCCAAGGCAGGCAGATCACGAGGTCAAGAGATCAAGACCATCCTGGCCAACATGGTGAAACCCCGTTTCTACTGAAAATACAAAAATTAGCTGGACGTGGGCCGGGTGTCGTGGCTCACGCCTGTAATCCCAGCACTTTGGGAAGCCGAGGCGGGCAGATCACGAGGTCAGGAGATCGAGACCATCCTGGCTAACATGGTGAAACCCCGTCTCTACTAAAAATACAAAAAAAAAAAAAAGAAAAAAATTAGCTGGGTGTGGTGTTGTGCTCTTGTAGTCCTAGCTACTCGGGAGGCTGAGGCGGGAGAATTGCTTGAACCCGGGAGGCAGAGGTTGCAGTGAGCCGAGATCGTGCCATTGCACTCCAGCCTGGCAACAGAGCGATACTCCTTCTCAAAAAAAAAAAAAAAAAAAAAAAAAAAGATATTTCGAGTTTTGCAATATAGCAAACATTTTGTATGGGCTTGTATGAGCTCCTGTATGAGGTCTTTCTCATGAAGCTACTGGAGGATGTTTTCCATCAAAATAAGCAAGAAAAATCAAGACAGAAAGATACAGGACAATGGACACAGACAATCCCACTCAGGAAACAGGAGAAGGAGCATCCGGGGCAGCAGCTTGCACCCAGGCACTGTGGACCACAGCCTGTTGAGAGCCTGAGCCTGCTGGGGGCCCTGGGGAGAGCTTCGAGAAGGGAATGCTTCAAGGGGTAGACAATTGATAGGGAGTTTGGTAACAGGAACTTGGGAACAAGCTAAGAACAAAACAAAGCAAAGAATATTAACTTCAGAAAGACAAAATGTTGTTTAAGGATGGGTACGTAGCATAGTGTACCCTGCAATCAGCTGTGAATAGCATTCTCCTAGTCATTGTTATGTGAACGCTGATGATTGATTCTTTTTCTTTTTTTTTTTAAGCCAGAGTTTCACCCTGTCACCCAGGGTGGAGTGCAGTGGTACGATCTCGGCTCTTGGCAACCTCTGCTCCTGGGTTCAAGCGATTCTCCTGACCCCGTCAGGGGGAAGAAGGGGAGACCCTGTTGGCATCACGAGAGAATCTGGGTCAAGCCATGCCTGAAGCTGGTCAATCCAGGGCCCTCTGCATTTTAGGAGCCAGTAAGTTGCACTTTTTCCTTAAGTCAGTTTGAGCTGGGTTCTGACCTGGCCAGTAGCAGACATCACACTGCATTCATGCATCAACTTGGCAAGTCGCCCCCCCCGATCTCCAGTTTGCTGACGTGGGTAGTGAAGGCAGGGAAGGAGAGGGTCAACGTCCGCTCCCTCCTGTCTCTGATCCTCAGATATGAGGTAGGGCCTGGTGCCCGAGCCAGGCTATCACTGCCTTAAGGCCCATGGTCCTCACTGCTGACCACCTCTGTGCTACTCGTTTCTCTAAAAAGCCCCTTGGTGGGAGAAGCCACCCTTGTTCTCAGGCAGACACCTGCAGATTGCTCAGCCTTGGTTGCTCTCAATCCCAGCAAGAGAGGCCTACCACTCAGAAGTTTTCTTTGCCGTGAGTGGAACTTCGGATGTTTTCTGTAAACCTGTGAAGCAGCTCAGCTTCACAGAGAACTCCAAACTCTTACGCCTCTGTGTGACCTTGACCAAGTTCATTAACCTCTCTGTGTTTTACTTTTCCCATCTGTAAAATGAAGTGGGTGGATTAGACCAGCACTATAATAGAAATGGAATTTGAGCCACATACAGAGTTTGTGGCTAAAGTTTTCTAGGAGCCATGTTTAGAAAATAAATAGGTAAAAGTATTTTAATAATACATTTTATTTAACTCAATATATCCAAAATATTGGTACAACATGGACTCTAGATGAGTTGTTAAAGAGACATTTTGTAATTTTTTTTTTTTTTTTGACATAGAGTTTCGCTCTTGTCGCCCAGGCTGGAATGCAATGGTGAGATCTCAGCTCACTGCAACCTCCGCCTCCCAGGTTCAAGCGATTCTCTTGCCTCGGCTTCTGAAATAGCTGAAATTACAGGCATGCACCACCACATCCGGCTCATTTTGTATTTTTAGTAGACACGGGGTTTCTCCACGTTGGTCAGGCTGGTCTTGAACTCCTGACCTCAGGTGATCCGCCCGCCTCAGCCTCCCAAAGTGCTGGGATTACAGGGTGAGCCACCACACCTGGCCACAGTTGCTTTCTTTCTCGCGAAAGATTTAACACAAGTGGGCAGTTCTCCCGGGTGGTGTCCTCCATACGGTGACTCAGGGACCCAGCCAGGCCACTTTCATGTTCTGCAGTGAGGAGGAGGAGGAGAGAGCTGGGCATGGCCTGGCTGTGCAGACCACCCTATCCCATTGGGCAGAGCTCAGGAACATGGCCCTACCTGAGTGCACGGCGGGCTGCGGGTCGGAGTCTTCCTGGGAGCTGGGAAGACGAGCGATGCTTTTTTTTTTGTCCACCTCAGGGCCCTTGCCCATTCTCTCCCCTCTGCTTGGAATGCTCTTCCTTTCCCTTTTCTGGGGATTAAGTTCTGCTTATCTCTGGTGGGATGCAGTGGCTCACGCCTGTAATCCCAGCACTTTGGGAGGTTGAGGTGGGCGGATCACCTGAGGTCAGGAGTTCGAGACCAGCCTGGCCAACATGGTGAAACCCCGTTTCTACTAAAAATACAAAACTTAGCCAGGCATGGTGGTGGGTGCCTGTAATCCCAGCTGCTCGGGAGGCTGAGGCAGGAGAATCACTTGAACCCAGGAGGCAGAGGTTGCAGTGAACCGAGATCACCCCACTGCACTCCAGCCTGGGTGACAGAGCAAGGTTTCATCTCAAAAAAAAAGAAAAAAAAAAAAAAGAGAAGGAAAAAAATTCTGCTTGTCTCAGATCAAATGTCACTTCCTCAGGGAGGGCAGGGGCCTGGGAGCAGGGCAGGGCGGGGTCCTGCAGGCGCAGTCACCCACCACCCATGGCAGGCAGCGGCAGGGGCTTGGGCTTTACCCCTGACCTGGGCAAGGGAACTGAAGGGTTTCCAGGGCCTGCGGGATGTGCAAGGATGGGATTTGCATTTGAAACCAACCTCTTGGGCTGGATGGAGAGCCGATAATGATACCTCTATTTTTAAGAAAGGCCAACTCTCTTGGTGCCCTGAGGAAAGCAAAACTCTGCGTGATGCCGACTTTGACAAACAATCTCGTCTTCATCGAAATATTTTACCCATGTACCCAGGAAAAGGCTGATACATTATTCAGCCTCACAGCTGTCAGGGCAGAGGGGCCCCGGCTGTTTCCTCATGAGCCACCTTTGCTGGGCCAGGGCCCAAAGAGGAGCCTGGGGAGGCCGGCGCTCACAGGAAGCAGAGACTGAGGCAGCCTTGAGTCTTCTCAGCTTCTCAGCCAAGGGCCTGAGCCCGGTCACTTCTTTCATGTTCATGGAACTTAATGAATGCTGACGGCAGGTGGCCCAGGCCCTGGGCCACAGACATGAGTCAGAAACAATCCTGACCTATCCCAGTGTGAGGTGGGGACTGACATCCAGACAGCTAGAAAGCAACAGGCAGACAGAGGGCAACAGGGGGGGCATGGGAGCCCAGGTTGGGAAGGGCAGCCAGGTAGGGAGTGCAGGAAAGGGCATGTCCAAGCTGGGTTCTAAAGGATGAGTAGGAGTTCACCAGGTGTAGGAGGTGACTGAAAAACATCCCTGGCAGGGACCAGCAGGGGCCAAGCTCTTGAAGGTTGCAAGGGCACAGGGCATGGGTGTGAGTAGGACAGGACGTGGGACTGCAGGTCTAAGCAGAGGCTGGGTCCTGGAGAGTTTTGAACGTCAGGACCGTGAGTTTGGACTCAGCCCTGCAGTCCTGTGGAGCTGTTGACAGGGATTAAGAAGGGAGTGACATGGATCTGTAGTTCACAGAATGGATTTCAGGCATGCAGAGCGATCCACATGCCTGAGAGTGACCCTGGACTGGACTTCAGAGTTGAAAAAGACAAGCTGGGCACGGCGGCTCACGCCTGTAATCCCAGCACTTTAGGAGGCTGAGGTGGGCGGGTCACCTGAGGTCAGGAGTTTGAGACCAGCCTGGCCCACCTGGTGAAACCCTGTCTCTACTAAAAATACAAAAATTAGCCCCACATTGTGGCGGGTGCCTGTAATCCCAGCTACTCGGTAGGCTGAGGCAGGAGAATCATTTGAACCTGGGAGGCGGAGTTTGCAGTGAGCCGAGATCACGCCACTGCACTCCAGCCTGGGCGACAGAGTGAGACTCCGTCTCAATAACAAAAGAAAAAGAAAAAGACATGGCCTGCCATTGGGGAGCTCCCTGTCTATTGGGCAAGGTCTGAGTGGCCTGAGTACCCTGGAAATTAGGTGGTAGCACCCCTGTTTACAGATGAGGATCTCAATGCTCAGAGAAGTGAGGGAATTTACCCAAGATCACAAAGTGTGGAGGAAGGCAGCCTGGAGCTCACCTTTAGCAACTGATCACCGCTCTGGGCTTCTGTCTTTTTCTTTTTCTTTTTTTTTTTTTTTTTATAACTAATTGTGGTTTTATTTTAGATTTCCCTGATGACCAGTGGAGTTGAACAGGTTTTGGGTTTTTTTTTTTTTAAGATGGATCCCTGCTACTGCTCCCAGGCTGGAGTGCAATGGCGTGATGTCGACCTACTGCGACCCCTGCCTCAGCCTCCCGAGCAGCCGGGACTGTGTCCGGGATTGGTGGGTTCTTGGTCTCACTGACTTCAAGAATGAAGCCGCGGACCCTCGCAGTGAGTGTTACAGTTCTTAAAGGTAGCGTGTCCGGAGTTTGTTCCTTCTGATGTTTGGATGTGTTCGGAGTTTCTTCCTTCTGGTGGGTTCGTGGTCTCACTGGCTCAGGAGTGAAGCTGCAGACCTTCGCGGTTGAGTGTTGCAGCTCTTAAGGTGGCGCATCTGGAGTTGTTCATTCCTCCTGGTGGGTTCGTGGTCTCCATAGCTTCAGGAGTGAAGCTGCAGACCTTTGCGGTTGAGTGTTGCAGCTCTTAAGGCGGCGCATCTGGAGTTGTTCATTCCTCCTGGTGGGTTCGTGGTCTCCATAGCTTCAGGAGTGAAGCTGCAGACCTTCGCGGTTGAGTGTTGCAGCTCTTAAGGTGGCGCATCTGGAGTTGTTTGTTCCTCCTGGTGGGTTCGTGGTCTCCATAGCTTCAGGAGTGAAGCTGCAGACCTTTGCGGTGAGTGTTACAGCTCATAAAGGCAGTGTGGGCCCAAAGAGGGACCAGTAGCAAGATTTATTGCAAAGAGCAAAAGAACAAAGCTTCCACAGTGTGGAAGGGGACCTGAATGGGTTGCCCGGCTTCTGTCTTCTCAGTCATCAAATGGGGACATAAGACCCACTGACTTGCTGGGATGCAGAGAGGTGAGGGTCGATCTGTTTCACCCGTGCCTGACACAGGGTGTGCTTTAACAGGGCTCATGAGCGTGTGCCCTTTCCTCTCCTCCCCCTGCCTCTCCAGCCCAGGAAACCCAGGTTCCCTGGGGGCCTTTTCTCAGGATGTCACCCAGGCCTAGTCCCCCCTCTAGTTCCACCCTTACTAGCCCCAGAGAATCAGGGCGGGGTGGGGAGGATCAGTGAGACCCCAACCTGGGCTTAGGGTGAGGCCGGTTCAGTCCCAATAATGATGGCAAACGTCAGCGGAGCCTGAGCCAGGGGTGTGGTCACCTTATCACATCAAACCTCAGATTAGGTAAACCCTATGAGTCCCATTTCACAGGTGAGGGGAAACAGACTCCGAGTCCCACCCAAGGTCACCTGGCTGCTACAGGGGGAGCTGGAACCCAAACTGCAGGTCCTGAAGGCAAATCCCATGCTCTTCCCTCCACACCCTCCACCCAGAGTGAACGCAGCTCAGGAAGAAGTCCTGAGCCCAGGCTTGGGGGTGACCAGGGTCAAGATGGAGGGCTGGGCTGGGCCCCCACCAACAACCAGCAGCAGCGGATCCCACGCACCTGAGACCACAAGCAAACCACACATGCTGGATACCTGGGCCAGGTGTAGCTGATTTGCATATACTGTTTCTAGGCCTCTTGCTGGCCTTTCCTTGGGGCCTGCGCTCAGTCACAGTGAGGGGGGTGGGATCTGAACCCAGATAGGTGTCACTCCAGGCCACATGCATCCCCTGCTGCGGGCTGCCCGAAGCTCCCCCTTCTTGGTATGGATCCCCGGCAGGGGGCTTAGGGCTGGCACCTGGGCCCTGGGTGAGCTGAGTGGAACGTGCTGGTCCTCTCGGGAAGGGAACCTGGCGATTTCTGCTGCAACTACCTGGTGCACCTACACTTTGACCCGCCAGCCCCCACTTGCACGAATCTGTCCTGTAGAAACCCCTGCCCCGCTCCCCACCCCCACAGAGCACTCCTCCGGACAAGAGCTTCCAGGCAAGGAAATTTGCAAAGCATGACTTATAGTAGCAAAAAATAGAACTAGCCCCTGAGTCGATCAATAGGGGGCTGACTGCATAAAGTGTGGAGCAGAAAAAATTAAAGACTGCCATTTGTCAATAAGACTATGCCCCTAAGTGAAAACAGCCACTCAAAGTGCTACACTCTGAGTAAGAACATAGATTTGCTATATTTGCATAAAGGAACACTTTTGGAAGATGCAAAGAGAAATGAATGAAAACGACAACTTTAGAGGCAGGGGCAGAGTGTGGGAGCCTGCCTAATGTTACAACATAGAAGTTAATTCGTGTTTGGAATGGAGTTATATTTATTGTTTATTTGAAAGCTTAAAAGAGTAAAATAAGAACATTCATTAGAAGGCTCCTCTTAAGAAAAGCATCTGATTTTCTCCATGTTCTGCTTTTGCTATGAGCCATGCTCTCAGCCCCGCCTGACTTGGTGATGTTCCTGGGCCGTGGGGAATATGAGATGCTGAGTGGATGCCCACTGTGGGGTCTGTGTGGGCAGAGGGAGAGTCTGAGAGGGCAGGGATGGCTGCTTCCAGGCCAGGGAATGCTGCGGAAACTGGCAGCCAGAAGTGACGGATGCTTATGTGCAGGGACTTTATAGCTTCCCTTTTAATCTGGAGAGCAATGCCTTGAAGGAGGCTCTGTGATGCCCATTTCATAGATGAGTAAACCGAGGCTCCTAAAGGTGAAGTGACTTGCCCAAGGCCACATGGCTGCGAGGCAGCAGGATAAGTTGAACCCAGATCAGTCTTCCTCTGCAGCCCGTGCTGCTGGCCAGGGAGCTGGGACTCAGGAGCCCAGCGGTCACACACAGGGAAGGGCGAAGGGGCTGCTCAGAGCGGTGGAGCTCAGCTTCCCACTTCATGCCCACGTGGGTTCTGCCCCTGTCTGTTCAGGCTCAGAGCAAAAGCCAACCTTAAAGGCTCTGATGTATCTGGCTGGGGTTAAGATTGAGCCTGAGAAGGTTCTGGAGCCAGAGCTGGAGCCAGAGTGGAGACATATCACTGTGGGCAGAGCTGAAATGAACAGGCGCAGGGCACAGGCACAGGAGCCCAGCATGGAGCAGGAGGCTGAGGCTCCTCCTGGCCAGATGCCAAAGAGAGGCAAGGGTCTGGCACTGGTGCCCCTGCCTGAGAGAGCCTGCCAGGCCCCATCTCCCCATACACCGAGAACAACTGCTCCCTTGCTTGCCGATCACTCTTTTTTTTTTCTTTTTTTGAGATGGAGTTTCACTCTTGTGGCCCAGGCTGGAGTGCAATGGCACGATCTTGGCTCACTGCAACCTCTGCCTCCCAAGTTCAAGTGATTCTCCTGCCTCAGCCTCCCAAGTAGCTGGGATTACAGGTACCCACAACCATGCCCGACTAATTTTTGTATTTTTAGTAGAGACGGGATTTCACCATGTTGGCCAGGCTGGTCTTGAACTCCTGACCTCAGGTGATCCACCCGCCTCGGCTTCCCAAAGTGCTGGGATTACAGGCGTGAGCAACCGCACCTGGCCGCCAACCATTCTTAAGGTCTGCCGTGAGTGCGCCAGCCTGTGTCTCCCCCACATCCCCCTCATGGGCCCCAGTGGCGGGAGTTTGTCCTTCTGCAAAGTGAAGCACTCGAACCTCTGTGCGTGTTCTTGGCCACCAAGGATTTGAGGCTAACAAAGTGCTCTTGTATCTGGCCTAGATTTTGTGAAATTTCCCTCTGAGGCTGCTACTCTGATGGTTGGCGTTTCTGGGCTGACTGCAAGAGGCCATCCTGGTGGGGCTGGACCCCCTTAGCTCTGGCTGATGAAGCCACTGCTTGGGACACCCAGAATCCTGGCTCCTCCAGGTACATCAGCCTGCATGGGTACGGGCGCACTGTCTGTGAGCACTGACTGTGTACCGAGCCCTGGGCAGATCTTGGGTGGGGACACAAGCAGCCCTGTGGCTCTCATAACTCCTGTGCCCGCAAGGCTCCCAGGAAACCCTACGCCCTCAGCTGAAAATATGCTGGAAAAACTCCCCTGGGACGCTGGCATCAACACCACCCTCTCTTCTTTACCATCTCTTCTTTCCCTGATTCTCAGTCAATGCTTCCATTCTGTGCTCAATTAACCAATACTTGTTCTGATGCTGGAATTGTGAGGCCTTTCTTCTTGATCAGGCCAACTCCTACTCATCCTTCAAAATCCAGAAATGCCCCCTTCTTTGTGAACCTTTCCCAGTTCCCCCAAGCAGACACTCCCCCACTCCTGGTGCTGCCAAAACACTGTGTGAATGAGGGACATGACCCCAGCTGCCCTGGGGAGTTTCCCATGGGGATGAGGGTACTCTCTCCATGGGGATGGCATCAAATAGAGACCTGGCAAGTGAGGGCTGGCCGTGCTCATCTATAGGAGCACAAGTGCAAAGACCCAAAGACCCTAAGTGGGCAGCCTGCTTGGCAAGTTTGAGAAACAGCGGGGAAGCCAGGAGCAGAGAGCAGGGTAGGGGAGAAGGTGGGGAGGGAGGAAGGAGTAGGAGTGAGGTGATGCAACTGAATGGCTTGGTGCAACACGCCACACAGTAATGACCACTGTAAGCCACCCATTCTCACAGCAGCCATGTGGGAACTTAGACCCCAGGGGCAAGGGACAGGCTCAAGGGCACACAGCCATCCAGTGGCAGAGTCAGCACTGAACCTGGGGCTGTCTGTCCTCGAGTTCATGTCTTGCGGCATCACCCTGCAGCATCCCTTAAGGGGCAGAACAAGAGGCTGAGTCCCATGTCCCACCTGGCTGGTTCCCCTGTAGACCTGGAGCCCAGGTGGGCCAGGCTTCCCTCCTAGGAGGATCCCTCCTAACCCCAGTTGGCTTGGCTGGCTTGGCTCCAGCCTTCTGCCTTTATTTCTACATAAACAGCTCCACCATAAATGTGAGGGATGCCATCCCTGGTTGCTGCTCCTATGTGGTCCCAGGCCAGAGACAGGCTCTTGCCAATGCCAGTGTATTTGGTGGAGGCCATGCTGGCCTTCCTGGAAGAGCCCTGTGCAGAGTGAGTGGTGCCGGTGCCAATGTGTCATAGTCGTCTGCCTCTCCAGCACCTGCAGCTTGAGTATGAGTCCTGCCACTCAAGGGGCTATATGCCAGGCCCTGTGCTGGGCACTGTATACACGGAGCTGACCCTCAGGGTCTCATGGTCAGGGGGTGGACATAAATGTAGATCCAGAGGGTGACCACACAATGTGCTCAGGGCTGTGGCACAAGGGAGCTCAGGAAGGGGAGAGGGAGCCCAAAAAAGGCTCCTAACATTGTTGGGGGAGGGTGTGGCAGGGTGGGGCTTGGGGGTTTTCTTGTTATAGAAGAAGCAAAACTGATCCATCATATTAAAGCACAGGATGTCAGCTCTACTCCTTCCTTCTATCCATTCATCCATCCATATGCCCAACCATCAATTCACTCACCAATTCTCCCATCCACCATTCATCCATCTATCCATCCATCCATCCACTCACCTATCCACCTACCCACTCATCCACCCGTCCATCCATCCATCCATCTACCCACCCACCCATCCACCCACCCACCCATCCACCTACCCATAGATCCATCCACCTACCCATCCGTCCATCCACCGACCCATTCACCTACCCATCCATCCATCCATCCATCCATCCA
>NW_026652294.1:25616708-25672526 GCF_009828535.3 Hylobates moloch | reverse complement strand
GGCGATCCTCCTGCCTCAGCCTCCTGTGTAGCTGGGACCATACACGCATGCCACCTCAGCTGGCTAATTTTAAAACTTTTTTTGTAGAGACGAGGTCTCACTCTGTTGTCCAGGCTCAACTCCTAGGCTCAAGCAATCTGCTGCCCTCCGCCTCCCAAAGTACTGGGACTACAGGCGTGAGCCACCACGTGCAGTCATGTACCTTTTTAAAATATTTATTGTTTATTTTTTAATTTTTCACGCCCCTTGCTGCAGAGTTGTGTATATGTATCTGTGTTTATGGACATATTTCTTCTAAAACATATTGAAGTATAATATGTATCTAGAAAAGTGCACCAATTCTAAGTGTGCGGTTGGGTGAATTATCAATGGTTACAGACCTGTGTATCCAGCACCCAGATCTGGATACAGTGTTATCAGCTCCTCAAAAACCGCCTCCCGGCATGGTGGCTCATGCCTGTAGTCCCAGTACTTTGGGAGGTGGAGGAAGGGAGATTGCTTGAGCCCAGGAGTTTGAGACCAGCCTGGGCAACCAAGTGAGACCCTTGTCTCTACAAAAAATACCAAAAAAATTAGCCAGGGGTGATGGTGCACACCTGTAGTCCCAGCTACTCGGGAGGCTAAGGTGGGAAGTTCACTTGAGCCTGGGAGGTGGAGGCTGCAGTGAGCTAAGATCATGCCACTGAACTCCAGCCTGGGTGATAGAGTGAGACTCTGTCTCTGAAACGAAAACCAACACCAAAACCGAACAATCCAAAACAAACAAACAAACAAACAACCTCCTCCATGCCCCTTCTAGTCTCTGCTCCTCCCTGCAATAATCACAGCCTCTGTGCTATAGATGAAATAAATGCTGGCAGGATTGGAAACCGGCTCAGCCATTTTGAAAACCACTTGGCAGTATCTACTAAGCTGAACCTGAGCCCCTCAGTGACCCGGCCATCCCACTCTGAAGGATGTTTGCAGAGGGCGGAAATGCACACGGCTGCTCACCGCAGGTGCAGACACCCACTGGGGTGTTCCTGACCGTTTCAGACTAGAAGCCCACCCGTATGCCCATCACAGTGGGTGGAGAAGTGCACTTGGGAGAGCCACACAATGGAATATTTCACAACAACAAGAACGCAGGTGCCACAGACAAAGGCAGCAGCGACGATGACTCTCTCAGTGTTGAGTGGAAAACATCAGACAGAAAAGATGACCCATTCCAAGAGGACATTTATATGTGAAACCAGAACAGACAAAACAACCCAACAGGGCTATGTGTGGGAGGATATTGACTTTGCTTCTTTTCACTTTCCTTGTCTTCCCTTCTCTTTCTCCCTCTCTTCTCCCCCTCCCTCCTTTTCTTCCTTCCTTCCAAATTTGGGATCCCTATCCCTCTCTGTAAGCGCACACACACACACACACACACACACACACACACACACACACACACAGCTTCTTCTCTATATCAAGAAATAATAGGCTGGGTGCAGTGGCTCACACCTGTAATCCCAGCACTTTGGGAGGCCGAGGCAGGTGGATCGCAAGGTCAAGAGATTGAGACCATCCTGGCCAACATGGTGAAACCCCATCTCTACTAAAAATACAAAAATTAGCTGGGCGTGGTGGTGTGCACCTGTGGTCCCAGCTACTCGGGAGGCTGAGGCAGGACAATTGCTTGAACCTGGAAGGTGGAGGTTGCCAGGAGCCGAGATCACACCACTGCACTCCAGTCTGGTGACAGAGCAAGACTCTGTCTCAATAAAAAAAAAAAAAAAGAAATAATACCCTTTAAAATAATGGCCACCATGGATGCATGAAGGCTTGCAAGTGTTTTATATGCTGATGCTTTGGAAAGTCCATGACCTTTTTCAGAAATCATCATGAGTTCAAGGTCAATGTCAGGTACAGGGACTCTGAGGCATTTGCTTAGCTGGAATGAAGGGGTGCTCGTGGTCGTGGTCACATGACAGGAGGTGTGTGCTGCACTGGTCAGGTGGGTGTGCTCAGGGGAGAGGGGTATGGGACACCATCTATGGTGGCTGTTCAACAAAAGGAAAGGGTGAGGACTGACCATTTAATCTGCATGACTGTGTCTTCTTATCTGGTTAAGGTTATGAACATTGCTACCAGTGAATAAACATTGGTCCAGACCAAGTGACAGGTGTAGTCTGTTGCAGTGGTGCAATCTCAGCTCACTGCAACCTCCACCTCCCAGGTTCAAGCAAGTCTCCTGTCTCAGCCTCCCACATAGCTGGGATTACAGGTGCACGCCACCACACCTGGCTAGTTTTTGTATTTTTAGTAGAGACTGGGTTTCACCATGTTGGCCAGGCTGATCTCGAACCCCTAACCTGAGGTGATCCACTGGCCTCGGCCTCCCAAAGTGCTGGGATTACAGCCATGAGCCACTGCGCCCAGCAACTTATTTACTTCTTGGGGCCTCTGTTTCCTTATCTGTAAAATAAGTTTGAAAACTGCACTGACCATGTACAGCTGCTGTAAGAATTAAATGAATTATTTATTTATTTTTATTTATTTTTTTGTTGAAATGGAGTCTCACTCTGTCACCCAGGCTGAACTGCAGTGGTGTGATCTTGGCTCACTGCAAGCTCTGCCTCCTGGGTTCACGCCATTCTCCTGCCTCAGCCTCCCAAGTAGCTGGGTCTACAGGCGCCCGCCACCATGCCTGGCTAATTTTTTTGTATTTTTAGTAGAGACGGGGTTTCACCATGTTAGCCAGTATGGTCTTGATCTCCTGACCTCGTGATCTGCCTGCCTTGGCCTCCCAAAGTGCTGGGATTACAGGCATGACCCACTACACCCGGCCATGAGTTATTATTTGTAAAGCTATTGGTTAAGTGCCTGCATGGAAAACAGTAAGCATTTAACAATGTTTTTCTACTTTTGCTCAATTGTTTTAAAATGTCCCCCATCATATTAGTCAGCTTTGGCTGTAATAATGCTTTATAACAAACATTCCTTGCCTCTCAGTGGCTTCCAGTGACAAGCACCGTGCTCGATTTTGGGCTGTGGTTGGGTTCAGGCCTGTTCCACCTGTTTCTGCCCACCTCTCCCCAAAACCCAGGAGGAAGGAGTGGTGTCAGCTCAGACATCTCCTCTGATGGGGGGGGGCAGGAGAGCCAGAGGGGTAGCGGAAGCCTGGCATGTCTCAAAGAGCCATGCCATCCCTTATGCCCACATCCCAGGGTTCCAAGCAGGTCTCATGACCAAGCCTTGAGGCAAGGAAGCTCTGAAAGCGCCACTACCCACAGGGACTGTGGCAGGGCTGAGGGCAGGGAAGGAAGATTGTGGAAAGAAAATGGAGTTTCCATCCACTCCATGCAACCCTGGTGATGCACCCTCGGAGGGAGGGAGATGTTTGTGGCCTCATCTGATGAAATTCATGGCAAGGTAATGCCTGGCAAATGATCTGAGCATTTTCTCATTGCTTCATAAAATGTTACCAAGTTGTCCTCCAGAAAGGATGACCAAGTTATCTTTCTACCAGAGGCATGCAAGACTGACCTCCCGCACCTGGCCAATACGGTCAAGTATTTTTTTTCACCTTTGTTCAGTTGAAGGTGAAAACAAGAATTATGATGGTTGTCATGACAGCGTAACATTGTATTATCAGTTTGGATTTTTATGGCATGTGAAGTCAGAATGACCTCAGCTAAGTGTGATCGTAGCTTCCCGTAGCCTCTCACCCTCCGTATTGTGCTGTAAACAGATGAGCCTTCCTGTTCAACTCAGGCCTTGGCCATATGATCCGTTCAGGCCAATGGAACATGCTGGGCCAAGGAGAGCTTTAAATGTGCTCTGGTGGTTTGCTTTACCCCACCCCCAGCCTTGGCCCCTTGAGGGCTCTCAGGGACAGTGCACCTCATGGAGGGAGAGATTGGGCTGCAATGCAGCCCCAGGGAGGCCTCAGCCAGCCGCCCCCATGGTGGGCTCCAGAGCCTCAAGGCCCCGCTGAGGTGGCCTGAACTGAGGCAAGAGGCCAGGCGTTTACAGCTATGCATTGACCAGTCGCCACATGCAGGCTCCTCCTGGGGAAGGGACGGCCTTGGGCATGGCAGCTCCCTTCAGCCAAGGTCAATTCCTGGAGCAAGATGTCACTGTGAGCTACCAGCGGCCCATGCCTCAGCAGCAGAGGAGCAGATGCCTTGCTCCTGCGGGAGCTGGGGGTGCCCCCACTAGCCACTGCACAGATTAACCTTCCATTCTTGAGCACCTATTGATGCAAGTTGCTGTAACCACCGTGACCACAACAGTCCCGGGTACCACTGTCAGCACCCCTCAGGAGCCCCGTGTGCCCCAGGGTAGTGCTGCCAGAGGAAGCTGCCAGGCTTGGGCCCAGGTCTGTGACTCCAGCACCAACATTCTCAGCTGCTGAGATTGGACCAAGCCTGGGGGGCACGTGGCTGTGAGTTGGGGGGCACCTCTCCCAGGACAGGGGCGTCCAAGCCAGCCTCACATGTCTGGGGAGTAACGGCACAGAGTATCCGAGGGTTGGCCCGTTACTACAGGCTGACAGGCTATGACTATTGTGGTCTTAGATTTTCATCTTGTGCGCCTGTGTGTGCCAGAAGCTTTTACTCTTTTAAGAGGGAAGCAATTTAGAAAATGATTCAGCAAATAGTTTGGCAGATGTTTCCTGGGCTGCAGGCTGGGGGGCGTGCCTTGTCTTTGCGATGGATCAAATCTGGGTGGAGTTCTGGCTCTGCCCTGGTTTCCACCCCCGTCCCCCCACCGAACTGTGGGACTTGGGGCCCCTCCACTCTGCCTTCCCTGGAGCAGGGCAAGATGAGGTCCCTCCTCTCAGGAGGAAGAAAGGAGGCAGTGGTTTCGTGGATTGTGAGGTTCTACATGGGTCAGGGTTGCCGCTCGAGCCTGGGGCCTGGGGACATGGAGGCGACAGGGTGTGGCCCGTGACCTCCAGAAGGAAGCACCACAGGCCAGTGGGGAGGCAGCCATGCCAGCTGACACTCACAGGGGTGCCTAGGCATACTGCGACTCGGGAAAGCACAGAGGGGTGGGAGGGGCCAGCCTCCTTGAGGAGGTGACGTGGGAGCTGGGTTTTGAACATTGAATAGGAGTTTGCCAACTGGCCAAGAAGGAGTGTGGGAAGAGCATGTGCAGAGCCGGAGGCGTGGGGCCCGGGATGTCTCTGGTAGGGGTAGTGAGAGAATGGCATGAAGTACTCAGCCCTGTTTTCACACTTTCTGCCTCCCCCAGATTGTCTCTGGACTATCAAGAGAGAAGGTCCTGAGGTTAGTAGGACCACAGTTACAGCAAGGGTGGAAAAGAGAAGTGAGGGAAAGGGGAAGGCCCACTCACACCCTGAGCAGGACCCGTGCTGAGCACCACCCTGTGCTGGGTGGGGGTGGGGAGGCTGGGGAGGAGTGGTCCTCGAGGGCGTGGGGTCGCATGGAGCGTGCAGCGTCAGCCTCTCCAGGGCCATCTTCAGCCTCAGCCAGCACTCTGGGCCCACGTGGTGGGCAATGGCGGCTCCTGACTCCCTGTGAGGATGGTGGACCCATGCCCAGCCACCCATGTGGACACCCCCCTCTCAGGGGCCTGGGGCCCTCCTAAGATCCTCCAGGAAGAGGATGGAACCCTCCGCAGGGCAGGTGGGGTGTTTGTGAGACCCTCCCTGATGCTAAAAATGGCAAGATCCCAGGGACACAGGACAGTGGCTGGATATGCAGCTGGGCATCGATGGCCTGGACATCCATAGTGGGCCATGGCAAGGTCAGTGCTGTGTAGGGCCACTGAGGACCCATAGGCAGAGTCATGTGGCTGTCGCCTGGGATTTGGATGGATGATTCTGGTGGTCTTGTCGAGAGTGAATGGCATGGGGAGACCCCACGCTGGGAGCCCCCCCTCCTCAGCACTGACATGCAGGGAGGCCTGAGCAAGGATGGGGGTGGTCGGTGGGGTGGGGAGATGAGGGCCTGAATCCATGAGGGCCTCAGAGGCCCACCTGGCAGCTTGAACTCTTCCATCTCCATGATAGGGATGAGCGGCTGCAGCACTGGGGTGAGCTGCCCTGACCACAGGGCTGAGTAGCAGTGCAGGTCATTTATTCACTCAACAAAACTTCTTTTAAAAAATTTATTTATGTATGTATTTATTTATTTATTTAGTAAAAGATGAGGTCTTGCTATGTTGCCCAGGCTGGCCTCGAACTCCTGAGCTCAAGCAATCCTCCTGCCTTAGCCTCCCAAAGTGCTGGGCTATAGGCGTGAGCCACTGCACCCAGCCTCACTCAACAGACTTTCATGGAGGGTCTGCTAAGTACCAGGTAACAACAAAACAAAACAGGTGTGACCTCTGGCCCATTTGGGGCTGGTGGTCTGTTGGGAACATGACAGAACATGAAAACACACACAGGATACGGAGGGTGGTTGTAAAGCGAGCTATTCACGTTATCGAGGTGGCCTTCACAACGGGGGAAGAGAAAAGGGATGGAGGGAAAACAGTGGTGCATGGGGAGGGAGAATGGGAGGATCCATCTAAATGGGGAGAAGGGACCTCTGCAGGAAGGAATGAGCTAACGGCGAGGCAATCCCTGGCTGGGAGGGTGCCCAGAGCAGATGCTGTGGATGCAACTTCCTTCATCCTCACAGCAGCCCTAAGGCACACTACTAGCTGCCCATTTCACAGAAGATGAAAACCGAGGCCCAGAAAGGTTAAGCGCATTGTCTGAGGTCACAGACAATGACCTCAGCCCAGGTGTGACAGGGACAAGTTTATGACCCAGCGTGGCCTTTAGTGACTCTGCTGCTCTGTAGGAAATACCCTGGGAGCCTGGGGTGGGGTCAGGCACAGGGCAAGGGTTTGGAGCAGGAGGAAGCACTCCTGGGAAGTGCAGACGCAGTGGTGGAGTGGAGACGCGGCGCTGGAGTGGAGACGCGACAGTGGAGGACAGACACGGCGCTGGAGTGGAGACGCGGCGCTGGAGTGGAGACGCGGCGCTGGAGTGGAGACGCTGGGCAGGAGCTCTGAGCACCCAGGCCTTGCTGCCTTGTGACTTCATGAGCATTGAGGGGTGGAAGGTAGGGCGTCTCCCTCCGGCCCCTCCCCACCTGTCTTCTACAAAAAAGCCTGATCTTGGCATCCCATGGTGAGGGGTCGATTGTGTTCTGCCGGGTTTGCTCTGTTTGGGGACCATCGAGGGCATCTCTGAAATGGGGCTTGGATTCCGGAACGCAAGGTCTAGCATGCCGTGCAAACAGTGGCTGGCACGGCACCCACCTTCTGTCTGTGGCTGGTTCAAGGGGGCACTTTTGCGTGAGGACTTTCCTCAAAATGCAAAACAGTAGATGCGACCTCATCAGGCTTGTCTTCCCTTTCAGAACAGCCCTGGACTTCAATGCTGGATTCAGCCTGGGACTCAGACCCTTACACTCATTGAAGACACCCAGACCTCATGCCACAAATCTTAGGCTAAGCAAGAGAATCCAGACACAAAACACGACATACACAAACGATTCCCTGATAATGGAGTGCAGGACAGGCACAGCCAAGCTCTGTGGATAGAGGGCAAGGTGGTGGTTACCCCCGGGATAGGCCAGGGATTGACGGACCAGGGGCACGAGGGAACATTCTGGGGTGACGGAAATATTCTGTGTCTTAACAGGGGTTTGGCTTAATCAGGTGAATTTATTTATGGAAGCGAATTGTACTTAAGATCTGGGTCTTTTACTATATATAAATTATACCTCAATAATAATAAAATGTTGATAAAAAGCTTGCCAGGTGAAGGGAAGGAAAGGTTTCCAGCCAGTAAAGATCAGAGGCAGGCCGGGCACGGTGGCTCACGCTTGTAATCCCAGCACTTTGGGAGGCAGAGGCGGGCGGATCACGAGGTCAGGAGATCGAGACCACGGTGAAACCCCGTCTCTACTAGGGTGGTGGTGGGACCTGTAGTCCAGTACGAGAGGTGAGGCAGAGAATGGGTGAACCTGGAGGAGTTGCAGTGACCCGATTGAAAAAAAAAAAAAAAAAAGATCAGAGGCATGGAGGCCCCAGGGGGAATGGTGTGCCTGGCGGAAATGGAATTATCTTGTTGGGCCAGATTATTTAGGAATTTGCTGTGGACCGAATGTTTGTTGTCACCTCCAAATCCACACGTAGAAACCTAAATCTCTAATGCAATGGCATTTGGAGATGGGGCTTTTGGGAGGTAATTAGGTCACAAGAGGCGGGTTTCATGATAGGATTAGTGCCCTATGAAAGAAGCCCAGGGAGTTAGCGTGTGTGTCCTCTCTCTCTCTTTCTCATCTCTCTCCCCTCTGGTGTGTGAGGACACAGGATCTTCCAACACCTTGATCTTGGACTTCCAGGCTCCAGAACTGAGACAGAGAGAATTCTGTTGTGTCAGCCCCGTCTAATGCGTTCTGTTCCAGCAGCCTACCCACACTGACGAAGACAGAATTTGATTTAAGGGCAATCTGGTTCCAGCTTCCCATTTTACAGACAAGTAAAAAGGTCAGAAGGAGTGATAACGTGTCCACATTTGTGCAATTCACCAGTGGCAGAGCTACGACTCCAGTTTAGAGTGTTCTTCCACCCCAATGTGTGTGTGTGTGTGTGTGTGTGTGTGAGATTGCGGGGGTTTGGAGAGAGCAGTGATTCCACTGGGGTCATAGTTGTTGAAGGAAAAGAGCAATTCACCCTGATCTGTGTTTGTGCCCCCAAAATGGGCCAGCTGTATTAAAATAACTTAAAAAAAATGCAATTTCACCCCAGTCTACCACTCCAAGAAGCCAACCCTGGCTGTTTGCCTCTACCCACTCTCTGCCCTCCGCCACGTGAGTAACAATTTAGCACAAGGTTTCTGCACCAGGGACTGAGCCAAGCTCTCTACCTAACTTGCTCTTGCCATCCTCCTGGCAAGCTGTATGGCGTGGTTATTGCCCTCCCCATTGTAGAGGGAGGAACCTGCAGCTCAGGGGAGTGAGGCTCTTTGCCTGCAGTTACATGACAGTAGGTGGCTACTGGGCATCACAGGCAGGTTTAAGTGCTATTAGGATTTGGACCCTGATTCTTACAGCCTTGGCAGTTGCTTCTGCTGCTGCCTGGAAAACTGAACTCCCAAATACTTATGTGGCTGGTAGCTGCTCCTCATCCAGGTCTCAAATCAAAGGTCAACGCCTTCAGGAAGGCTTCCTTAACCCATTCCATCTCAGCCTCCAGCACTTTCCAGTACATTCCACCTTTGTCTTCAGAACACTTGTTTTATTAACTTATCTTGTTTACTTATGTGTTTATTATCCCTATTAGAATGTAAGTCAAGGCCAGGGGCAGTGGCTCACGCCTGTAATCCCAGCATTTTGGGAGGCTGAGGCAGGCGGATCACCTGGGGTCAGAAGTTCAAGACCAGCCTGGCCAACATGGTGAAACCCCATTTCTACTAAAAATACAAAAATTAGCCAGGTGTGGTGATGGGCACCTATAATCCCAGCTACTCGGGAGGCTGAGGCAGGAGAATCACTTGAACCCAGGAGACAGAAGTTGCAGTGAACTGAGATTGCACCACTACACTCCAGCCTGTGTGACAGAGCAAGACTCTGTCTCAAAAAAGAAAAAAGAATGTAAGTCAAGAAAGAAGGAGCCTCAGCCGGGTGCAGTGGCTGATGGCTGTAATCCCAGCACTCTGGGAGGCCGAGGTGGATGGATCACCTGAGGTCAGGAGTTCGAGACCAGCCTGACCAACATGGAGAAACCCGTCTCTACTAAAAATACAAAAGTATCCAGGCATGGTGGCACATGCCTGTAAACCGAGCTATTCGGGAGGCTGAGGCGGGAGAATCGCTTGAACCCGGGAGGTGGAAGTTGTGGTGAGCAGAGATAGCACCATTGCACTCCAGCCTGGGCAACAAGAAGAGTGAAACTTCAAGAAAAAAAAAAAAAAGAAAGAAAGAAAAAGAAAGGAAGAAAGAGCAAACCTCATTTATATACTCCTGTTGAACCAACATATATTGAGTATATGTTGAATACATAAGTGAATGAGTGAATGAATGAATGTCACCTCATCCTGTGCCTTTCCACTAATTTCCAATAGTCCGCACTTTCCTGCTACAGCCTTTTACTTGGGAACTTAGGTCGTTTCCATTTTTGCACTATTGCATATCCTGTTACAATCAATGATGGTATCACATTTGTGCATTTTTGTAAAATCATGGCTGTGTGTACCCCATGAATAAAGACACTTAAAACAACAATTGAGATGAACGTTTTGTGAGGGTTCTTGTCGCAAGAGGTCCCCCATGTTCCGAAGCCCTGCTCTATTCCAGGCTCCAGGTGCACTCTTTCTCCCTGCCTCATTTTGTCCTTGCCTTGCTTGCCTGCTCTGAGAATCAAAGAGGAGCATCTTTTATATGCAAACGACGTGGTTTCGCCAATAAGATGTAGAAAGAGCTCCACCGGGCCGTGGGTTCTGCTATCTGAATTCCCGAGGTAAAGAAGAGTGGGCTCTGTTCAGCTCTTCTGAAACAAGAGCCAGGAGGTTGCTGTCCCTGGAAATTAAATCGCTGTCTGTCGTGGAGATTAGTGAGCTGCTAATGAGCTCAGGTGTGGGGGCTGGCCTTCGGGTCCCAGCTCTGCCACTTGTGAGCTCGTGCAGCTGAGTGAGTCCCTTCAGCTCTCGGCATCTCCATCTCCTCATCGGTAAAATCGGGCTAACGAGGGGAGCGGCTACAGAGGGCTGCTGAGAGCATCACATGAGAGGCTGTGAAGTGCCTGGCAGCTGGTGTTTGCACTAGAAACACTCTCCAACAGGCAGCCTCGGGGCTCCCGCCACTGTCTGAGGTCTGTGATAATGAGACATTGGTCCTGAGAGCCTCTGCTCCTTGGGCTGCCCTCCTGGCCCCATGATCCCCCACATCCTGCCTTCCTGTGGCCACCTGCTAAATCAGCCAGGTCCCTGGACCCTTGGGATTTAACTAAAAGGTCCTTAGAAGGGATGACAGCTCCCAAAGATGTGACTTGGACACTGCACTTGCAGATGTAGCACTGCCAGGTGGCTATGACTGCCAGATGCCACATGGCATTCTTCTTCATTCATTCAACTATGTGCATGTGTGATTGGAGACCCTGGGGCCCGTCCATCCATGGAAGACACAAGGGACACCTGGACTACAGGGGCTGCCGCTGCCCAGGGTGCCACAGGGAGCATGGGGCTACCAGGTGGCGGTTTGTCTCTGTGCTATACTTTCACATCACGTTCCTCTAATTATTTCCTTGAGTTAATTTACATTTATCATAGTTACAATTCGCTGTGTTGTGCTCCTAATTTGCAGAAATGCTTCAGCAGCTCAGAATTGATCCATTAACGCACAATGGTGTGATCAAGACGGTGGAACGATGGCGAGAACGCAGAATGAGCTCGCAATCGTAAACCAAGTGAGAGGTGTCTGTGTTGGTCCTGAGAGGAGAACCTCCTGAGAGATGACTTTCCACAAGTGGCCCAAACACACAAGCATGAGTTAAAATACAGCAAGTCCACGTTTCTGAAACATGGATTGCAGCATAGTAGTGAACTCACCCCTTCGACCTTGCACTTCATTATCTGTCGTGAAGCTTTGTCAAACAGCCTCCTGAAACGGAGGAACGCTTCATCTCTTTTCCAAGGAAAGTGTGGGGATCTCTCTGGCAGGGAAATCGCATTTCAAGCACAAAACCAGGCGTGCCCATGCAAAATTGAGTGATTTCACTAATAAAGGCTGAAATGAGACAAAAGCAACATCAGTCAAAGTTGCTCTTTCTGTAGCGACAGCAGAGGAGGTGAAGTGGCTGCTGAGGAGGTAGTAAAAGCAACCCCCAAATTAATGCCAAATGTGATGCTCGGGGAGAAAACGAAAGGAGCAGCAAAATCCTCTATCAAGTGGCACTCTGGGATATTGTCTAACAGCACGGACGTAGAATGTGGAAGAGCAATTTCTGGATGTGTGCCTGTCAGCGGTCACTTCTCTTTACCCAGGAAAACCTCTGCTGCAAAGAGGGGGAATCAGGTCCTGGCAGGTTCGGTCTGAAGCATGATGGTTTTGAGGAAAGTGATGTGATCACAGCTAGCATTTTGTGAGTACGTGCTTGGGCCAGGAAGTGCTAAAAGCACTTTGTAAGCATTCAGTAACATTTACTTCTATTTTATTTATGTATTTATTTAATTTAATTAATCTATTTAATTAATGTCCCACCTCAGATACTTTTATTATTTAGATTTTATAACTGACAAACCAGGGGACATGGAGGCAGGCTACCTTGCCTACAGTGACACAGCTAGCTAGCAGTGGAGAGGTGAATGCCCTGCCAACTATCTCCATACAGACGCTTAACCACCATGCCAAACAGCTTCTGGTCAAACCTGAGGGAGAAGTCTCTTTTTCTTTCTTGACTTTTGAAAGCTCGTGTTTCAGGAAAAGAGGTTTTTCACAGAGTTAAGTTATGAGGATGATAATTTTCTGGTAGCCATGGTGTGGACTGGAAAAGGCAAGTTCAAGTTGGTTCTTACAATGCATCACCATCTAATTCCCTGTAGGGGCAACCATCAAATCTGTGCCTGGCTGGGCGTGGGGGCTCACGCCTGTAATCCCAGCACTCTGGGTGGATCACTTGAGGTCAGGAGTTCGAGACCAGTTGGCCAACATAGTGAAATCTCGTCTGTACTAAAAATACAAAAATTAGGCTGGCATGGTGGTGCATGCTTGTGCTTGTAATCCTAGCTACTTGGGAGGCTGAAGCGGGAGGATTGCTTGAACCCAGGAGGTGGAGGTTGCAGTGAGCCAAGATCACACCACTGCACTCCAGTCTGGATGACAGAGTGAGACTTGTCCCCAAAAAAAAAAAAAAAAGAAAAAAATCCGTGCCCTAACTTTGCCTCACATCGAAGGAATTAACGTGAATCACTGACAGCAAGACCAAGCACAGCTGCTGAGGCATCTGAATTCTCCCTGGGAGGTCATTGACAGGAGGCACCACATTCTCAAGAAGAGATTTGAAATGAAACAGCACATAAACCTCTGCTTCTTGACACGGATAAAGTGAGTGGATGTCCCTGCCAGATGTCCAGGGGCTCAAGGAGGATCCATTTAGTGTCTGTTTAGTACCAGGAAGGCCCCGGACCCGTTGTTTCAGGCCAGGAAAGTCACAGATGCCTCAAAAAGACCAAATCATAGAACTGCTGGGAAAAGCAGTTGAGGATCAGACACAAGGGATCACATCCACGAGCTGCAACCAAATGTGAACTATGTCCAGAGCTGAGCACGGTGAAAAAGCGGGTGAGGAGCGCGTTTCCTGTTATCTTCCTCGCAGCCTGCTCTCCAGCATTTGACTGAGTCTGGCAGTGGCAGGACCCGTTTTCTGCAAGAAATCTGTCAAAAGTGACTGTCTCTTGTCTGATCTCAGCCTGTCCTTTCCAGAAGGAGCCACAGTGTGCTGCCTGCTGTTGTCAAAGGTCGGGAATTGTGAGATGGGATTTTCTAATTCAGTAGAAGTGAGGAGCTGGAAAGAAAAGGAATCCACAACTCAATCTCTCTGGCCTTGGGGCCATAGCCAGCTTGATACAAATGTAATCTCTCAAACTTAAAGGAAACAGTCATTATTATGACTTGTTTTTCAGTATCGCCTTCACTTCAATTGCTTTTAAAAATTGTGATGAATTGACCGGGTGCAGTGGCTCATGCCTGTAATGCCAGCACTTTGGGAGGCCAAGGCGGGCAGATCACCTGAGGTCAGGAGTTCGAGACCAGCCTGGCCAAAATGGTGAAACCCCGTGTCTACTAAAAATACAAAAACATCAGCTGGGTATGCTGTTGCATGCCTGTAGTCGCAGCTACTTGGGAGGCTGAGGCAGGAGAATTGCTTGAACCCAGGAAGCGGAGGTTGTATTGAGCCAAGATTGTGTGATTGCACTCCAGCCTGGGCAACAAGAGCAAAACGTCTAAAAAAAAAAATTGTGATGACCTTCTAGGGAAAACAATTCCCTGAACTGCCTGGGCTGGGAGACCTTCCTGACTTTTCTCTGGACATGGAGTCTTCCCTTTGAGAGGTCACAGCCAGGCTGGTAGCCTCAGGGCAGGGTGGGAAGTGGTCCCCACATCTGGTTCTTCGCCAGAGCTCCCCTTCTCCGTGGCTGGCGCCACCACCCACTCAGCCGCTCTGCCTAGAGGCCATGCTTGACATTTCCCTCTCCCTCATCTTCTTTTCCTGATTCATCACCAAATCTTGAGGACTTTGCCTCTTCACACTATCCAGTCTGCCTCTCTACGCCCGTCTTCACCGCAGCCCCTGATCCCAGGCCCCATCTCCGGGCTGGACCATCCTAACAGCGTCTTCTAGGACATGCTCTGAGTTCCCCCAGGCCCACTGCCATTCAATGGCCTGGGCAGCTGCTTCAAAGCACAAATGGGCGCCCTCCCTTCTCTCCTCTTGCCCTTGCATTGCAGACCTCTCAGTGACAGCTCCTGCCCTACCCTGAGCTGTGTAACTCACCGAATCTCACAGCAAGCCCATGAGGGAGGCAGCTCTGTGTGGGCCGCCGGGGAAGCAGATGCTGGTACAGGTTGCAGTCCCAGGAAGCAGGGCGAGGCAGGCCAGGAGGGAAGCCCACCCAGAGAGTGTTACTGTTGCAGGGGGTGCCCAGCCCCTCCAGGGCCCTACGGCTGTGTAGAAGGCACCTTGACGATAAGACGCAGGGCTGTTCTCCACTGACCCCAATCCCACGAGTTGAGGTTTGTCCCGAAGGGTGGTGACTCCCCTCCACGTCCAGGCTCCCCATGGAGGGAAGGCTGAGTAAACTCCTGGCTTCAGAAAAAGCCTGAAAGCACAGAGGTGGGAACATTTGGAGGGCACTAAGGGCGGGGCATTGGCAGTGGCCTGGGTCCCGGCATTGGGGGTGCTCTGCTGAGCCTGCCAGGGTGAGCTGAGGGGGTGGCGTGGGGCCAAAACGGTCTCCTACACCAGAAGGTGGTGTCTCCATTTTGCAGATGTGGAAACAGAGGCCCAGGGAGGCCAGTGGCTTGTTCAAGCTCATGCCATCGCTAAAGACCAACAACATCCATTTGGTTGGCAGCATCTCTCTGCAAGAGCTGGTCCTGCTCAGAAGTGCCAAAGAGGCTGGGCATGGTAGCTCATACCTGTAATCTCAGCACTTTGGGAGGCCGAGGCAGGCAGATCGCTTGAGCCCTGGAGTTCAAGACCAGCCTGGGCAACATAGTGAGACCTCATCTCTACAATAAATAAATAAATAAATAAATAAATAAATAAATAAATAAATAAATGTAAATAAATTAGCCAGGCATGGTGGTACCCACCTGTCGTCTCAGCTACTTGGGAGGCTGAGGCAAGAGAATCCCTTGAGCATGAGAGGTTGAGGCTGCAGTGAGCTATGACCTTGCCTCTGCACTCCAGCCTGGGTGACAGAGACCCTGTCTCTAAAAATAAAAAATAAAAAAAAGTCCTGAAGAATTCACATCCCTGGAACACCCCTCATCCAGTGAGTGCTGAGGGTGGGGGATAGACACTGCTGGGGTCCCTGAGGCAGCAGCTCTCAAGAGACTCCCAGAGTCCCCCGATTTTGGGATGAATGCAGAATATAAGCAAGCTTATCTGTAGCCGAGACGTGGGTCCTCAACCACAGGAGACCCCACACGCTCAGTCACAGTCCCCAGCCCCTTTTGGCTCAGTCTCGTCCTTTTTGGTGTGGGACAAAGACCCAGGGAGCTGGCACTTTCAGCTCCTCTTCCATTCACTGTGTATGTCAGTAATAAACTGTCTCCAAGAGTGGTTTATTGTGTCCATACTGGCTGAATCTGACCATCAGACCTCGGCTTTGTCCATCCTGCTGTGAACTTCTGAAGAGGCCCAAACTAAGACAGCTTCTCATTTATTCCAACGTACACTAGAAAAAATATAACTAGAACCACACACCCTATGCTAAATCAAGCATTGAAGGTTTGCATGTTTCAGTGAATTTTGATTCGAAGGTGAGAATCCTGACCAGGTGGCCCCGTGGACACAGAACAAATGGAGAGGCAGGGCTTGAAGCTGCCGACTGAGAAAGGCCTCTGAGCATCGGCCTCTGGGCCACATGGGAGGTAGGCTTGTTCCTGGGATACATCCCAGGTGGCTACTGGTGCTTCCGTGACCAGATCCCAGATCCCCGTCCTCCAGGCACAGGGACTTCCCTCACCTTTTCTGGTTAACTGATCCTGAGTCACCACGGCACCTGGATTTGTAGGTTGCCCTGCCTGCATACGGTAGAGCATACACACTGTTTGTCCCTCCCTCCCTCCCTTCCTCTCTCTCTCTCTGCTTTCTTTTCTTTTCTTTTTTCTTTCCTCTTTTCTTTTTTCTTTCCTCTTTTCTTTTTTATTTTTTCTTTCTTTTTGAGACAGGGTCCTAGTGTGTGGCCTAGGCTAGAGTGCAGTGGTGCAATCATGGCTCACGCAGCCTCTACCTCCCAGGCTCCAGCCATCCTCCCACCTCAGCCTCCTGAGTAGCTAGAACCACCATACCCAATAATTTTTTTTTTTTTTTTGATAGAGACAGGGTCTCCCTGTGTTGCCCAGGCTGGTCTCAAACTCCTGGGCTCAAGCAATCTGCCCGCCTTAGCCTCTCGAAGTGCTGGGATCACAGGCATGAGCCATTGCGCCCGGCCCACACTGTGTTGTCTTTCTCTCCGTCCCTCCACCCACTCACAGCTTTCTTCCCAAATTAGATTCGAGGTGGCATACAAAATCCATTCCTCATCCCTAAGATGCCCCCAGGTATGGGAGCAACGCTAATTTCATAGTTTTCCAGAACACTAGCAAACACCACTATAATTCCAAGATTAAAAAAAAAAAAACCTCAGTGACAAGTGCACACCTCCAACCACACAATTCCATCCCGATTGCTCAATTTCTTTTTGGTGATCACTATCAAGATTTGAGCCCACGATTTCTTCTGAATCCCACTTGGCCATTGCATGTAACATCACACTTTGCTTTCCAAACCCTGTTTGTGGTCTGCCTGCCCCCGCACTCTCAGAACTGGCAGAATGGATCTGAGTGGCATTGAGGAATCCAGGGGGTTTGTACAGGAGCGAGAGTTTCATTTTCCCCTTAATTGAATTACTTATCACTGGAAGTTAAATGGCTGTTTCTGAAAAGCAGCCAGACGCTTCAGACAGACGGATGTTTGGCTCCTGTGTGATATTCCTTTTTAACACATGAATTGGTCACTGAAACCTCTCCCAACCCTCGGAAATGCTAGACTCTATTCTGAGAGATTTGGCAGTTTCACCTGCCTTTAATGCATTGGCAGGTGTGTGACAAGCATGGGTCTTACACGCAAAATGAATTTTTGGCTTTTTTGTCTATTATTGTAGCTCAGGAATACACTCACAGAATTGGGAGACTATGGTTGGGACGGCCCAACATAAAATGTATTCCAAGAAGTAATTGCAAAATTCACCTGGGAGTGGGGTGGAGGGGAGTTGAGGCAGCACTCAAAGACAGAGGCACTCATCATCCTGAACAACCAACACTGAAGTGCTTCAGTCGGTCCATGTGACTGCTGTGATATTGTGATATAATTAGAAACGTATATTTTGGTCCTTGTCCCTGGCTGCGAGCCAGAGCTCTGAAAACCCTTGTAATCTTCTGAGTGACAGGAGTGCTAGGAAAACCTTTTGTTCTAACATTTTGTCTGTGACCCTGGTTCCTGACAGTGATTCTGAATCCCTTGGAATTTCTGGGGAGATAGAAGCATCTTTTATTCTAATGAGGTGATGCTTGGTGGCTCCTGGTTGGGGGTTAAGTGCTAGAAAGACCCAGACATGATTAGAAGCCTGGAGCTTTCAGCTCCACCCACCACCCTCCAGGCAGGGGAGAGGGGCTAGAGATTGAGCTAATAATCAGACTTGCCTACATGATGAAGCCTGAAGTACAGGTGTGGAGAGCTTCCAGGTGGGTGAACATATCCAGGTGCCAGGGGGAGGCGCACCCCAACTCTAGGGCGACAGAAGTTCCTGCTCTCAGGGCCCTCTCAGGCCTCGCCATGTATGCCTCCTCCTCTGCTAGTCACCTGCCCCCTTTATCATCTCCTTTATAACAGACCAGGGAGCACAAGTGCAGCGTCTCCCTGAGATCTGAGTCCTGGCGAATCGATCGAAACCGAGGAGGGGGTCATGGGTGACTTATAGTCAATTTATAGCCAAGTTGAATGGAAATGTGGGTGACGTGGGGATTCAATACTTGCAACTGGTGTCTGAAGTAGGGGACAGTCTTGTGGGACTGGCCCTTACCTGGTGGGGTCTGCACTAATGCCAGGTACGTAGTGTCAGAATTGAGTTAAATTGTGGAACAGCCAGCCAGTGTCCAGGAAGCTGCAGAGTTGGTTGGTTTGGGAAGACATATTTGATGTCAGAAGGGAAGTGGTGGTGAGAGTATAGAAAATTTTTTTTCCTTTTTTTTTTTGTTTTTGAGATGGGGGTTTCACTCTTTCACCTAGAGTGGAGTGAGGTGGCGTGGTCTTGGCTCACTGCAACCTCTGCCTCCTGGGTTCAAGAGATTCTCCTGCCTCAGCCTCCCGAGTAGCTGGGATTATAGGCGCCCACCACCATGCCTTGCTCATTTTTGTATTTTTAGTAGAGACAGGGTTTCACCATTTTGGCCAGGCTGGCCTTGAACTCCTGACCTCAGGTGGATCCACCTGCCTTGGCCTATCAAAGTGCTGGGATTACAGGTGTGAACCACCGCACCTGGCCTTTTTAAATTTTTTAACTGCCAATTAAGAGAGACAGGCTGTGAGTATAAAGATGCTGACATAGATTAGATTATTGTTCCAGAATATTCACTGTCTGCCCCACAACCCCATGGGGGATGACACTTCTTCACCCCTTGGTGCTGGACCTGGTCATGTGACCTGCATTTGTTCCACAGTGGGTGGAGCCCAGTTGCCCACTTATTGGTGTGACTTGTTTTGGTCAAATGGAAATGAGTGGCTTTGCCCCCGCAAATACCTGAAATGCTCGGATGAAGTGGCCTCACCACACTGCGCTTCTGCCACCCATGAGGAGGCTGCCCTGAGGTAGCTGCTGCTGCTTTGGCTTGTAGCCGCAAATGAACACAGGTGGAGCACACCTAGATTCAACCAGCAGCTTAGAGTCAAGCCCGGCCCAGTCCTTGTCCACTGACCTCCAGCTAACCACAGGCATGCGGGAGAGAAGACTTGATTATTGTTGGAAGCCGTTGAGTTTGGGGTTGTTTGTTAGGCAGCATCACTGACTGTAGCTGACTGATACAGATGCCAACACAGTTTCAAACATGAGCCTCAAAAGGTAAAGGGGGACTGGGTGTGGTGGCTCACGCCTGTAATCCCAGCACTTTGGGAGGCTGAGGCAGGCAGATCACTTGAGGTGAGGAGTTCGAGACCAGCCTGGCAAACATGGTGAAACCCCATCTCTACTAAAAATACAAAAACTAGCCGTGCGTGGTGATGTGTGCTTGTAATCCCAGTTACTCAGGAAGCTGAGGCAGGAGAATCAGGAGAATCGCTTGAACCAGGAGGTTGCAGTGAGCTGATATCGTGTCACTGCACTCCAGCCTGAGCAACAGAAGGAGACTCCATCTCAAAAAAAATAAAATAAAATAAAGGGAGAGGGGGAACTGCCCCGCCCCCTGCCAAGTGCAGGCATCAACTTGTGATGAAGCCGCTGATGGCGTGGACAGCTCTGCAGATGCCTCTTTTCCATGTGGACAACTCTTCATTTCTCCAGGCAGCCTGCACTGACCAACGAGGAGAAACAAATGTTTAGCTTTAATACTTCACCATCTTGACCCATGAAACCCAATTTTAAAGTCAAATTGGGTGTGCACACTTAGGTTTCAGTCTAAATGCTGTGGTGCTACCACTGTCCACAAATTAACTGAAGTGACGAGGTTGAGGGGACATCAAGTGGGCTGAGGTCACACCCTCTGGTCTATGTAGCTGAGTCACCCTTGTGTAGGAGGACTCGTTCGTCCCACATTTAAAATGGAAATTCCCAAATCCCAGGACCCCTCTTAGTTTGGGGGGTGGGGTCACTCTATGCTCACCTAGGCTTGGGTCTGGCCAGGTCTTTGACAGCCACTGTAAGATGAATTCATTCATTTCAGAAACATTTACACTTCAAAAAATTTGTGTTTTAGGATTATGGAGACATTATTCCTCCAGTAAACAAGATAAAAATAGATGCAGACATTAGGATGGAAATTAGGCTGGTAAAGATGGTGTATGAAACACACACTATTTCTCACCCTCTGTCTTCAAACCCACTAGCATGACATTCAGTGGATTTTTACAGATGTTTATCCACAAGGACAAAGAGAACAGGACAGGAGATGATGGAAATAAGACTTGAGAAGCAGAAAGAGACATGCAGCACCTGACCCAGCAGTGCTGAGAAAGATGAATCAGAACAGGTTTGGGGGAAATCTGAGAAGCCCTGACTTACCCCCACAGAATCCCCTGGAAGAGGGATGAAGGGTGCCTGGCTAAGAGGCAGTTTGATCCTGATTCTTCTCCCTGGTGCCATGCTGGGTTGCTGCCCTCCTATACCCTGAGGCTTATGCTGGCAGAGGAAACACAAATTTGGTTGTAGTAAAGAAAGACTTTATTCAGAAGGACTATTGCAAGTGGGTGGAGGGGAACTATTGTAATAGAACGCTCTGCCCATGAGAGCTGCAAGCATCTCTAGAGTTAGACAGAAAGAACTTTTCTTTTCTAGAGATGAGTAAGCAAATCTAGAAAGAGCCAGGTGTGGGGAAATGGGATGAAAGGATGGTCTGTGGCCATGTGCGGTGGCTCACGCCTGTAGTCCTAGCACTTTGGGAGGCCGAGGTGGGTGGATCACTTGAGCTCAGGAGTTTGAGACCAGCCTGGCCAACATGGTGAAACCCTGTCTCTACTAAAAATACAAAAATTAGCTGGGCGTGGTGGTGCACACCTGTAATCCCAGCTACCTGGGAGGCTGAGGCAGGATAATCGCTTGAACCTGGGAGGCAGAGGTTGTAGTGAGCTGAGATCGCACCATTGCACTCCAGCCTGGGGGACAAGAGCAAAACTCCGTCTCAAAAAATAAAAAAGAAAGAAAGAAAGAAAGGATGGTGTGAGTAAATAGTAGATCAAAGAATATTTTATTGTGAGGCCAGCCTATTCTTAGGAGGGGTTTTAAGTTGGCTAAGGTGAGGTGATGGGGGGCAACGTTCAAAGTTCAGAGATCTTTGAATTTTGAGGAAGGAGACAAGCTTAACCAAAGTTTGGTTCCCAAGCATTTTTTTCTGATTCATTAGTGGGGACAGGCAGCTCAGCTTGTCTGGTAAGAAAGAGAAACAAAGGAGAAAATATAGGAGGAACTCGTCTAGTAAATTAGAACTGGAGGGCTTGAGTTTTCTGATTGAAATGGCTCAATGAGTTTCCAACACAATGGGTAAAAATAAATTCACTTTTAGAACTTTAGAACAACAGAGCAAATACACACGTCCTAAGAGGAAGCACGGATCTTGAGGCAGAATGATTTTTGCCCTCCCAGCAGCAATATTGCTAGTTAGATGATAATAGAGAAGTGCCTTCAAAATTCTGAAGGCATTTCAATTTTAGAATTTAAATTCTAAAACCAGCTGAAATGTGATATTAGATTTTAAACAAAATCAAAACCAAAAACTTTTAACACACCTTTTCTGAGAAAGCTACTAAGGGGTTTTCACCACCAAACAATGACATAAACCAAAAGAAAGAAGGCAGAGGAAAAAGAAACAGGGAATTCAACTCGAAGGAGAAATGAAGAGAATCCTTAGAAGGGATTCATGAAGGCAGATCCCAGGATGTAGAAGATTACCAGTTCATATTGGGGCATATTAAAGTTCTCTAGGAGAATTATCACCAATAACATAAAAGTGTTAGTATTCTGTTGCATATAAATATATTGAGAGGCCATTTAGACAATCAGTGGTAAATGTGAGACTAAATTAGCAATATGTAATTGAAAACAAAGCAAATAAAAAACAAGACAATATGAATTCAGGAAAAAGATATAAGAAAGGAAAAGCAATCACAGAATACTGTATGGTTCAGCTGTGAATATACTTATATAGTCATAAAAAGTATTGGATATTGATCTAAACACAATTACAATATACACATCTGTGAGGGGTGGAGAGAGAAAGCCAAGAGGTTGAGGATTAAGAGAGAAGTCAGGAAAGAGGAGATTGTGTAGTGTTTGTAGGCATGAAGTGAAGCTAAATCATCATCTTTCACAATGGGAAGTTGATAGATAATGCCTAAATCTAAGTAATCAATAACAATCTAAGAATGATATTGATAGATTTATAGGTACATGTTAAAAAATCAGGCAAAAGAGTACATGTTTTTGGGAAGTGGGAAATGGGGATGTGGGTAAGAGATTGCTGTTTTTAGTAAACAATACTTATAGAAAAATTCAATTCTTTATCCATGTTCTTTAACCTAAAATTTAGATAAAAGCAAAAACACTGAATAGTGGACCCCTCACACATGAACAAATAAGGACAATACAAAAATATGGCAACCCATTTTGGATTTAGCTTGCAGTCTCTTCTCTTCTCTTCTCTTCTCTTCTCTTCTCTTCTCTTCTCTTCTCTTCTCTTCTCTTCTCTTTCTCTTCTTTTTTTCTTTTCTTCTTTGGAGACAGAGTCTCACTGTGTCGCCCAGGCTGGAGTGCAGTGGCGTGATCTTGGCTCACTGCAACCTCCGCCTCCTGGGTTCAAGTGATTCTTGTGCCTCAGCCTCCCTAGTGGCTGGGATTACAAGCATGAGCCACTACGCCTGGCTAATTTTTGTATTTTTAGTAGAGACGGGGTTTTGCCATGTTGGCTGGTCTTGAACTCCCGACCTCAGGTGATCCGCCCACCTTGTTGGGGATCTTCCCAAAGTGTTGGGATTACAGGCGTGAGCCGCTGCACCTGGTCACAATTTCTTGATTATTAGTCAAATTGAGCTTTTCTTTTCTTTTCTTTTCTTTTTTTCCAGTCTGTTTGCTAGCCTTTTGGGTTTCCTCTTCTAAAAAGTAACTCTTCATAGTCTTTCCTTATTTTTCTATTGGATGTACTGCTGGTCATAACTTAAACAACAATCTTCTCTCATCTTGACCTTGGCCTTCATCTTGAACTTCATTTTGTGTTATTTGTGTGTGTGCATGCTTATACATGTGGAAGTGTTACATGTTTTGATGAACCGAATTTATCTATCTCTCTTGGTAGTTTGAGTTTTGGTGTCTTACTTAAGGGAGACTTCATAACCCTGAGGCCAAATGATACTGTCCTATATTTGCTTCTAAAAGTTTTAGAATTTTACTACTTGTCTTTAGGTCTTTTATCCATGTGTTATTGATTTTTGCAAAAGATCTGGAAATAAATGGGTCACATCCCCCCTCCAATACAGCAGGGCAAAGTGAAAAAAAAAAGTCAATGAACTGGAAACTGTACCTGAAAAAATTATCTAGAACATGGCACAGTGGGACAAAGTGGCAGGAAATCTGAAAGAGGCATTGAGAGGCATAGATAATAGACATGGAGCATAGACCAAGAAGGATGAGAAGAGTTAGCATCCCCTATGTTCCAAAAGGTGATTAGGGAGTCCATGTGAGTGAGCAACATAGGAGATGTTTAGACAAATTTCCAGAATGAATGTGAGATACCAATCCTTAAAATCAGGAAATCTTATCAATTTTAAACAGAATAAATAAAAGAAATTCACACTTAGGTAAAGAATAACAGAGATGGAAGGAAGGGTGGGGGCGAGACAGAGAGAGAGAGAGAAAAAAAGGAGGAGGGGTAGGAGGGACGAATGGCTGGCTCTCACTAGCAAAAATAGTAATCTGAAAATAGTGAAAAATATCTTCAATATGCATAAAGAAAATACCTAGCAAAAATGACTTTTAAGAATGAACGTAAAACTGGGTGTGGTGGCTCACACCTGTTATAATCCCAGCACTTTGGGAGGCTGAGGCAGGAGGATCACTTGAGCCCTGGAGTTTAAGATCAGCCTGGGCGACGAAGTGAGAGCTTGTCTCTATAAACAAAAAATGCCACCAGTGGTGGTGCATGCCTGTAATCCCAGAACTTTGGGAAGCCAAGGCGGGAGGATCACTTGAGGCCAGGAGTTCGAGATCAGTCTGGCCAACATGGCAAAACCCTGTCTCTACTAAAAATATAAAAAGTTAGCCAAGCATGGGTGCAGGTGCTTGTAATCTAGCGACTCAGGAGGCTGAGGCACAAGAATTGCCTGAATCTGGAGGTGAAGGTTGCAGTGAGACAAGATTGCACCACTGAACTCCAGCCTTGATGACAGAGTGAGACTGTGTCTCAGAAAGAAAGAAAGAGAGAGAGAAAGAAAAAGAAAAGGAAGGAAGGAAGGAAGGAAAGGAAGGAAGGGGAAAAGAAAAAAATGAAAGTAAAATAAAGACATCCTCAAATATTTAAAAATCTGCAGGAATTTTTCCCAAAAGATTGTCACTAGAAAGAATTCTAAAGAAAAGTCAGATAAATAAGGAAGAATGATGAGCGAAAACAGTGCTCAATATGTGAGTAAATCAAGACAAAACTGATTACATAGAAAACCAACATTTTGTGGGGTTTAAAAGATATATGTTTACGTTATTCATCAATATTATACAGCAGGAAAAGACTGATCAGAGTTCAAGTGTTTAAGGTTCTTGTGTTGTTTAGAAAAAGAGTAAAGATTGTGATGAATCTCAGAATTCCTTACTAAAATTACTAGGGCAACCACTAAAGGAATAAAAATAGAAACTATCATTTCCAAATTAATAGAGGGAGATATTGGAATGAGGAAAAGGAATTTAATCCAACAGGAGTTAAGGAAGGTTAGAAAAAAAGCAAAATTGGTAGCACAATTTGAAAGCACATAATGTGTTGGTGGAAATGAATCCAAACAGAACCATAACTACTATATATAAATGAAGTAAACTTGTAAAACTCTACAGTTAAAGATTGTCATACTGAAATTAAAAAAAAAAATCTGGTCAGTAGTTTGAGACCAGCCTGGCCAACACGGTGAAACCCCGTCTCTACTAAAAATACAAAAATTAGCCGGGCGTGGTGGTGCGTGCCTGTAATCCCAGCTACTCGGGAGGCTGAGGCAGGAGAATTTCTTGAACCCGGAAGGTGGAGGTTGCAGTGAGCCAAGATTGTGCCACTGTACTCCAGCTCTGGGCGACAGAGCAAGACTCCGTCTTGGAAAAAAAAAAATCTATCTACATGTTATTAACAATAGATACACCTAAAACAAAGGCAGAAAAATTGAATGCCACTTACTAAAAGAAAGCTATAGCTATATTAATATCAGACCAATTGACTTTAATGTAAACCACTTGACCAGAGACTAAAAGTGCTGCTCATAATGAACAGTTCAATTAACTAGGAGTCTGTAACAATTAAAATTTTGTATGTATCTAATAATATAAATCAAAATACAAAAAGCAAAAATTGATAGAATTACAGAGAGATAAATTCACTACCATATTGGGAAGTTTTAGTGTACCTCTCTCAGCCAATGATAGATTAAGAAGATAAAAATTTAGGAAAAATGAAGAATATTTGAATAACAAAATAACTAAGCTCAAAAGGGAAACAAAAGACAAACTCAATCCAGGTAGATGAGGAGAGTTTAATAAGACAGATAATTTGCAACAGTGTCCTGATAAAAAGCGATGTTCTCACAAGTTAAGAGACCTGTAGAGCAGAGGTGTACTTGGCATTGGTTGAGTGAACCTGTTATTCATATTTGCAGTCAAAGCATCTCTGACATTTTATCTGATATTTTAACAGTAGAAGCTGTTACAAATGTTTACAATTTTTTTTTTTTTGAGATGGAGGCTCGATCTGTCACCCAGGCTGGAGTGCAGGGGCATGATCTTGGCTCACTGCAACCTCTGCCTCCTGGGTTCAAGCAATTCTCTGCCTCAGCCTCCTGAGTAGCTGGGACTACAGGTGCATGCCACCATGCCTGGCTAATTTTTGTATTTTTAGTAGAGACGGAGTTTCACCATGTTGGCCAGGCTGGTCTTGAACTCCTGACCTCAGGTGATCTGCCCACCTGGGCCTCCCAAAGCACTGGGATTACAGGCATGAGCCACCGCATCCGGCCTTACAAATATTTTTATATACACGGTTCTGGAAATTGGGCTACAAAAAGTATTGCAACAAAGTTAATGCTGAGTACCAAAATAGACTTCAGCCTCCAGGGTGTCCTGTCTTTGCTGCAGTTATTAATCAGACCCTCGAGAGGTTGGAGCCCTTTGTACATCAACCTAATGTCCTCAAGAGGGATGCAACTTTTTGTAAATAAGTTCTCTAAATTTTTGTCGCACTGTTTTCAAATTTGTTGGAAGTCTTTAATCAATGTGTTCAATAAACCAGTGCCAAGAATTTTGAGCTTTGAAGCTCTAGTGAATTATAATTATCAGAAACAATCCTTGCCAATAGAGAAACATTGAAATTCATTCCTACAAAAGCAAGGGAGGAGATGAAGAAATTAAATGCTGAGAGCTCCAATGGTGTACGAGGTATAATTTTTAAATCTCATAATTGTTTTTGGAATAGCTCAACGTGGGGAAGAAACTTTTGATGAGATTCTTAGTTTTAATTGGAAAAATTTATATTCAGTTCCGGAATGGAAAGAAATCAAGAAGGTCTACTGTTTTGCAGCATCTAAATCTGATTAAACATTCGAAAGGATAATCAATTTTGGCAGGGGGGAGGGGATAAGTTTTGGCTTATAAAAATATTTGTTGATGAAAATTACCCTGGATGGAAACAGCATGATTGAAATATATGGAGATATTTGAGCTGGAATATTTACACATTTCAATTAAAAAAAAAAAACTCAGTATATCCTCCATTTAGTAGAGTTTTTTTCTGAGCTTACCTATTACCTCAGTACCTACAGAAGAGGATTTTCTCAATTAAAATATGGTCTGCAGAGAACAGTTAATTAATGTCCACAGATGTAATTTATAACAAAAGAATGTAACTTTGAGTAAGACTCTAAGTGATTTTATCAAAGAAGTGAGAATAGTAAGACCAAACTTAAGAAAAAAATGTTTTTAGAAAAATGCCACTGGCTTTTATAGGTCCACCACTCTGACAATCTAATTTTTTTGTTGTTTGTTTGTCTTTTTGAAATAGAGTCTCGCTCTGTCGCCCAGGCTGGAGTGCAGTGGCACGATCTCGGCTCACTGCAACCTCCGCCTCTCGGGTTCAAGCGATTCTCCTGCCTCAGCCTCCTGAGTAGCTGGGACTACAGGCGCCCGCCACCATGCCTGGCTAATTTTTGTATTTTTTGTAGAGATGGGGTTTCACCATATTAGCCAGGCTGGTCTCGAACTCCTGACCTTGTGATCCACCCGCCTCAGCCTCCCAAAGTGCTGGGATTACAGGCGTGAGCCATCGTGCCTGGCCAACAATCTAATTTGTCAGGCAATACATAATATTTCAGAAAATGCATATTTTAATTATCTCTAGCCACTCTCAAAAGCATCCCAGTTTGAATGGCAACCCTATCTTTCCTAAGACCTTGATGTGGTCGATCACCCCACCTCCTCCTGGAAGCCTTTTTTTGGCTTCTGAGGCTCAGCAGTTGCCTGGTTTTCCATCTGCCCCATTGGCCACTCCTCAGCTGACATCTCTGCTAGCTCCTCCCCAATCCCTACACCCCTAAACCATGGCCTGCACAGTTCTCAGCCTTCTTCCTTTTCCTGTTTACACTCTCTGCCAAGGTGATCACAGGATGGGGCTTTAAATACTAGTTATTAATGATTCTCCAAAGGACCACTTTCCAGAGCTCCAGAATCCCATATTCCAGAGCCAGCCTGATATCATCCCACTGGGAGAATTTGTTTATTACATTTTTTATTTCCATAGGTAATTGGGGAACAGGTGGTGTTTGGCGACACGAGGAATTTCTTTAGTGTTGATAAGTGGGATTTTAGTGCACCTGTCACCCGAGCAGTATATACTGCACCCAATTTGTAGTCTTTTATCCCTCACCCGCTTCCCACCCTTTTTCCCTGAGTCCCCAAAGTCCATTGTGCCATTCTTATGCCTTTACATCCTCACAGCTTAGCTCCCACTCCAACCTCAACAGTCTGTGATCTCCTCACCAAGCCTATTTTTCTCACCCTTGTTGCTGCTTCAGTTGATGTCTCCACGTTTACAGAACCTGGGGGCAGTCTTAAGTCCTTGCTGTTTCTCACGCTTCACATCCAGCCCATCAGCAAGTCCTATTGGCTCTGCATTCAAAATATACCAATAAAAATGGGGACTTAACGAATTAAAAATAGGGGTAGTTTGTTACACAGTGATGACTAACTAATACAGCCTGGATTTAATGAATGTGGACACTTTAATTTTGGACTCCTATCTTTCTCCAGTTCTGGAAAAGTTTTCAGCTATTTTATCTTATCAGATATTTTTTCTCCTCCTTCTTTGTTCTTTTCTATCCTCCAAGTGTTTTACCTTTTTTGTATTTTTCAAAATATCTGCTTCTTTGCTGCCTTCTAGATGAATTATTCAGTACTTCCTTCTAATTCATGATTTATTTAGCTGTGTCCAGCCTAAAATTTACACTCTCTATTAACTATTTACTTCAATTATTTTCTTTTTCTTTTTCTTCTTCTTTTTTTGTTTGTTTTTTGAGATGAGGTCTTGCTCTATTGCCCACAGGGCTGGAATGCAGTAGTATGATCACAGCTCACTGCAGCCTTGACTTCCTGGGCTCAAGCGATCCTCCCACCTCAGACTCTTGAGTAGCTGTGTCTACTGGCATATGCCACCGGACCCAGCTAATTTTCTAATTTTTTGTAGAGACAGGGTCTCCCTGTGTTGCCCAGGCTGGTCTCAGACTCCTGAGCTCAAGCGATCCTCCCACCTCAGCCTCCCACAGTGCTGAAATTACAGGCGTGAGCCACCATACCCAGCCACATTTTCTTTTTTAAGCGTTTTTTATTTCAAGATAATTGTAGATTCACATGCAGTTGTTGAGAAATAATATAAGAAGATCCATCATACCCTTTACTCAATTTCCCCTGGTTGTTACATCTTGCAAAATTATAATGCAATATCACAGCCAGGATCTTGACACCGATGTAGTCATGACACCAAAAAGGCTGCCTGCTGCTCTTGTAGAGCCACACCCACTTTTCCTCTGCCCCAACCCTCTCCTTAAGCCCTGGCAATCACTAATCTGTCATTTTGTAACTTCAAGAATGTTACATACAATATATCCATGTAACACACAGGTACATTTGCATCCTGGATCTAAAATTTTAAAAAGGGGAATCATATCTTTTGGAATTGGCATTTTATTGATTGATTGATGGATTGAGACTGAGTCTCACTCTGTCGCCCAGGCTGGAGTACAGTGGTGCGATCTCAGCTCACTGCAACCTCTGTCTCCTGGGTTCAAGCGATTCTCCTGCCTCAGCCTCTCGAATAGCTGGGATTAGAGGCATGTGCCACCATATCTGGCTAATTTTTGTATTTTTAGTAGAGACGGAGTTTCACCATGTTGGCCTGGCTGGTCTCGAACTCCTGACCTCAGGTGATCCACTCACCTCAGCCTCCCAAAGTGCTGGGATTACAGGCTGGGATTGACATTTTTCACTCAGCATAATTCTCTACAAACTCATCTCATTTGTTGCATGTATAAAAAGTTTGTTCCTTCTTTTGTTGAGTAGTATTCCATGGTAAGGATATATCATAGTTTTTCTAATCATTAACGTCTAGGTTGCTTGCAGGCTTGGGCCATGTAATTGCTATAAACATTTGTGTAGTGTTTTTGGTGTGAACATAATTTTTCATTTCTCTGGGATAAATATCCAGGAGTGCAATTGCTGGGTCGTATGGTAACTGCCCGCTTAGTTTTTGTTTGCTTTTGTTTGTTTTGTTTTGTTTTAAGAAACTGCCCGACTATTTTCCAGAGTGGCTGTACCACTTCACATTCCCATGAGCAATGTATCCACTTTCTCTACATCTTTGCCCGCTTTAGGGATTGTCACTATTTTTCATTTTAGCCATCCTTAGATGTGCATGGTGATATTTCATTATGGTTTTAATTTTCATTTCCCTAATGGCTAAAGACGTTAAATACCTTTCCACAGGCTCATTTGCCATTTGAATATCCTCTTTGGTGAAATGCTAGTTCAACGTCTTTTGCTCATTTTATAATCGGATGTTTGTTACTTTACTGTTGAGTTTGAGAGTTCTTTATATATTCCAGATACGAGTCCTTTGAAGGACATCTGATTTGCAAAGATTTTTCTCTTTGTCTCTAGCTTGTATTTTCATCCTCTTTCACATAGCAGAAGTTTTAAATTGTGATAGAGTCCAATTTATTAATTTTTCCTTTTATGGATCTTGCTTTTGATATTAAGTCTAAAAATTCTTTGCCTAGCCCTACATCCTAAAGATTTCATCCCAGATATATAATTTATCCTGTATATATAGTTTTATAACTTTATGTTTTACATTTAAGTCTATGATCCATTTTGAGATAATTTTTAAAAATGTGAGACTCAGAAGTTCTTCTTTTTTAGACCTGTGCATATTTAATTGCTCCAACACCATGTATGGAAAAGGCTATCTTCCTTTAATTGCTTTTGCAACTTTGTAAAAAATCAGTCGGGCATATGTGTGTGGGTTTATTTCTGAGTTTTCTATTTCATTGATCTTTGTGTCAATCCCTCCATCAACATAACATAGTCTTGATTATTGTAGCTATGTAATAAGTCTTGAAAGTGGATAGACTAATACCTCCCATTTTATTTTTCTTTTTTAAAATCATTTTACCTACTCCACTTCCTTTGCCTTTGCATATACATATTAGAATAATCTTCTCTATAGCTACACAAAGTCTTCCTTGGACTTTGGCAGATGTTGCTTTAAACCTTCACATCAACTTGGAGGACTGGAGGATAACAGACTTTTTTTTTTTTTTTTTTTTTTTTTTTTGAGATGGAGTCTCACTCTGTCACCCAGGCTGGAGTGCAGCAGCATGATCTCGGCTCACTGCAACCTCTGCTTCCTGGGTTCGAGCGATTCTCCTGCCTCAGCTTCCTGAGTAACTGGGACTACAGGCACCCACCACCATGCCCAGCTAATTTTTGTATTTTTAGTACAGGCAGAGTTTCACCATGTTGGCCAGGCTGGTCTAGAACTCCTGACCTCAAGTGATCCACCCGCCTTGGCCTCCCAAAGTGCTGGGATTACAGGTGTCAGCCACCTCGCTCGGCCCGCTGACATCTTTACTATGTTGATTCTTCCTATCTGTCTTAGTCTGTTTGTGTTGCTATAAAGGAACTCCAGAGGCTGGGTGGTGTATAAAGTAAAAAGGTTTGTTTGGCTTATGGTTCTGCAGGCTGTACAAGAAGCATGACACCAGCATCTGCTTCTGGTGAGGGCAGCAGGTGGCTTCCACTCGTGGTGGAAGGCAAAGAACAGCTGGCATGTGCAGATCACATGGTGAGAAGGGAAGTAAGAGAGAGGTGGGAGAGAGATGCCAGGCTCTTATAACAACCAGTCCTTGTATGAAGTAACAGTAGAACTCACCACTGTGAGAATGGCACCAAGCCACTCATGAGTGATCCACCCCTGGAGACCCAAACACCTCACATCAGGCCCCAACTCCAAAACCGGGGATCAAATTTCAACAGGAGACTTGGCAGAGGCAAATAAATCATATCCAAACCACAGCACCATCCATGTCACAGTGTGTCTCTATTTAGGTCTTCTTTGATTTCTTTCATCAGTTTTTTTTTTTGTTTTGTTTTCTGCATATAAGTCTTGTACCTAGTTTGTTAGATTTACTTCTGAGTGTTTTTTTTTGAGTTATTGTAAATGATATGGTTTTTTTTTTTTTTTTTTGAGAAGTAGTCTCACTGTTGCCCAGGCTGGAGTGCAGTGGTGTGATCTTGACTCACTGCAACCTCCACCTCCCTGGTTCAAGCAATTCTCCTGCCTCAGCCTCCCTGAGTAGCTGGGACTACAGACACCTGCCACCATGCCTGGCTAATTTTTGTATTTTTAGTAGAGATGGGGTTTCGCCATATTGGCCAGGCTGGTCTTGAACTCCTGACTTGAGGTGATCCACCTGCCCCGGCTTCCCAAAGTGCTGGGATTACAGGCATGAGCCACCATGCCTGGCCCATGATATTGTATTTTTAACTTTTCTGTACATGTGTTCATTACTAGTCTATATAAATACAATGGATTTTTGCATGTTCATATTGTATCCTGCAACCTTGCTGAACTTATTAGTTGTAGGAAATTTTTATGTTTGTTTGTTGTATAGATTCCTTGGGATTTTTTACATACACAATTATGCTCTGAAAATAGGGATAGTTTTATTTTTTATTTTCGATCTGTATGTATTTTATTTCCTTTTCTTGCCTTATTGCATTGACTAGAACTGCCAGTACTAGGTTGAATGAGAATAGTGGGAGTGGACATGATTACCTGGTTCTCCACCTTAGGGGGAAAGCATTTTGTCTTTGGCCATTAAGTATAATGTCAGTTATAGGGTTTTTATAGATACTTCCTATCAAGTTGAGGAAGTTCCCCTTTATTCTCATTTTTATGTGAGTTTTGATCATAAATGGCCATTGATTTTTTCAAAAACATAATTCACATACCATAACATTTTAAATAAACTTAGTAGTTTTTAGTATAGCCACAATGTTGTGCAGCCATTAATATTAATTCTAGAACAATTCATCACTCAAAAGAAACCCTATACCCATTAGCAGTCATTCTCCTTCCTTCCTTCTCCTCAGACCCTGGCAATCACTGCTCAACTTTCTGTCTCTATGGATTCGCCTATTCTGGATATTTTATATAAATAAAAATCATAAAATATGTGCCTTTGTTCTTGACTTCTTTCACTTAGCACAACGCTTTCAAGGTCCATTCATGTTGTAGTATGTATCAGTATTTCATTCCTTTTATAGCTTTTCGTGGGAGGGGGAAACTATTAGGAATAATGCTTGTAGGAACGTTTTTGTACAAATTTTTGTGTGGATATATGTTTTCAATGCACCTAAGCATAAATCTAGGAGTGGTTCAACTTTTTGAGGAATTGCCAAATCATTTTCCATAGTAGCTGCACTATTATACATTCCCATCAGCAATGCATGAGGTTTCCAATTTTTCAACATATCCACCAACATTTGTTATTGTCTGTCTTTTAGATTATGGCAATATGGGGGTGGGGGTGTGAAGTGACATCTTATTGTGGTTTTGATTTATATTTCCTTGATGGCTTATGATATTGACCATTTTTTCATGTGCTTATTGGTCATTCATATATCTTCTTTGGAGAAATGTCTATTCAACTGCTTTGCTCATTTTTATTAGGATATCTTTTTATTATTGAGTTGTAGGAGTTCTTTATACACTCTGAATATTAGACTCTCATCAGATATGTAGCTTGCAAATATTTTCTTCCATTCTGTGGGTTAGTGTCTTTTGGCTTTCTTGATATGTTCTTTGAAACATACAAGTTTTTTAACTTTGGTAAAATTTAATTAATCTATGTTTTCTTTTGTCACTTGTACTTGTTATTTCTAGGAAACCATTGCTCAATCCAAGGTCATGAAAATTTACTCCTAGGTTTTCTTCTAAGAATTTTATAGTGTTAGTTCTTACATTTAAGTCTTTGATTTATTTTGAGTCAATTTTGCATATGGTATGAGGTAGGGGTCTAATTTTATATTTTTCCTTTGGGTGTCTCAGGAAGGACACTTCATTGCCCATTGAACTGTCTTGGCACCCTGTTTGAAAATAAATTAACCATAAATGTTAAGGTTTATTTCCAGACTTTCAATTCTATTACATTGATGTACACCAGTACCACACATTCTTAATTACTATAGCTTTCTAGATATGTTTTGAAGTTGTGAAGTGTGAACACTCTTAGTTCTTTAAAATTGTTTTGGCTATTATAAGTCTCTGAATTCTCATATGAACTTCAGAATCAGCACGCTAGTTGCTGCACAAAGGCAGCTGGAAATTTGATAGGGATCGTGTTGAGTCTGTAGATAAATTTGAGGAGTGTTGCCAGTGTTTGGCTAGAGTAGAGTGATCACTGTCTAAGTTTCCTCTCTTGCTAGGCTGCCCCTGCCCCCCACTTTATTTGTTTGTTTGTTTTTGTCTAGGGAGAGCAGGCTTTTATGGAGGGGGTGCTTTTTTTTGTCTGCACCCATTGGCATTTCGGGGTTGCCAGCTTCTTCAGCTCCAAGTCTGGGTTATATGATGCAAAAGAAAACTCAAGGAACTCACCACAATGTTATTCCTTAGGTCCTGAGGTGCCTTCTCTCTACCTACTGCATCTTGTGGTTTTTTTTTTTTCAAAGCTGTTTTTCGATGTGTTTTGTGCAAAGAATAGGCATAAGTGCATCTACTCCATCTCACTGGAAATGGAAATCAACTACATTTTCTTTTAAAAGGTACTTTTTCACAGGTACCTGATCTTGGTACAATATGGCTTTTTCTCCACAATCTGTTTTTTTCACAAATATTATTCCTTCCTTGTTCTCACTGAGCATCCCAAATATACTTACTTTAAAGTCTTTTTTTTCAGACTGTCCTATTATTTTAATTTCCTCTGGAGTTAATTCACGTTATAATTACTGATTTTTCTTGACTATTATTCTTAGCATAAGATATTTTCATGGGCTTCAGAGTTTTGAATCGCAGCCTCATTTTGTGTTGAAAGACTTTGTCTCTCTTTCTCTCTTGGTACTCCCTTCCCCCATCTAGCAGTTCGGGGTGTCTCCACTTGATGCCTGGTCTGTGGTAAAGAAATATATATATACACACACACATATATGTATATTATATACACACATACACATATACACACATATATACATATATGTGTATAGTATATATGTGTATATATATTTTGTTGGTGGTTTGGAATCCTGACCCTCTTGGTCTACTTGTTAAACCAGGGGGCACGAGATTAATAAGACTATATCTGTGTTCTCCTTTGCCCCAGGGCCACACTTTCACATAAACTGTCACACCCCATCCCCAGGAAATGACTGAATCCAATTTTTCAGACTTTTTTTCTGACATAGGGGTGACTCCTCTCTCCTCCATCCCCTGGCTTCAAATAGGAAGCCTGGCTGTGTTCCCAGCCTTGGGTCCCTATTATGTCTCAGGTCCAGAGCCCAGCAGGCCCACGTCAATACTCAGAAGTTTGTGTTTCTGGACCATTGTGAAGTTTATCTTGTTTATCTTTTTGAGCCCACATATCCTTTCAATATTTTCTTTGCATATTTTATTGTTCTGTGTTCACAGCCCAGACAGGCACCTCAGGGCATGAATCATAGCTTCATCTGGACGAGAAGCCAAATATTCTTCTCCTGTTTTTATTTTTAAAAGTTCATTAATTTTTATTTTGCCCTATTGTATGGGCTGCCATCTAATTTCCCTTTGGAAATAAAGTGAAATACAGATAAATTATTTATTTCTTTAAATGTTTTATCATTTCTGAAATTGGGGTGCACCTTATATTCAATGCACCTGGGAATTTAAGATTTATGGTGTCAACCACACTTGGAATTGCAGCAGACAATTCACTAATGTGCACAGTATCCAGGGGCCTAGAGAGACAGAGAGACAGATGGAGTGACTGGCAGGAGTAGATGGGATTCCTCTGTGTGTTTAGAAGAACTTGGAGGGATAGAATGCTGCAGGCTCATTTCTGCTTTTGAAGTCATTGACCTCAGTCAAGGTTAACACAGCTCCTGCCCCCATCTGATTTAGAAGGTCTCATGGAAGAAGTTCAAGGACACACAGTCTTCCTTATTTCCCTCTTGCTTCATGCTCTAGAAGTTTTCACCTGGTCACAAAGGGTGTACACTTTGGCACAGTGGGGTATAAGTATCCTTTCCAAGTTCTGACACTGTAGTTGTGGGACCAGCCCAAACTGGGCTTACCCTGTTGATAACAAAATGTCAAGCTGCCTTTTAGGTAGAACAGAGCCCAAAACTGCAAGTCATGTAGCCTGGGCATGTGCCATAGAAAAAGCTTTGAACTCCAACAACACCCAGAGCCAATGATTCCTCCTCTTAGAACCAAGAAGACTGGGACATGACCAGAAGTTGAAAACCACAACTCATTCACAAGCAAGGGGGTCCATCAGTCTGGAAGCTCTGGGGCTAAAATCTACTTTAATATACATTACCACATATGGTCAAATTTGAAGCCCTCCAATCAGACCCTGGCAAGCCAGCATTCCTAAATACTTTCTCTTGCCACCTGATCCCTTAAAACTTGCCCCATGCCTCAAATCAGGGAGATGGATTTGAGCCCACCTCCTCTCTCCTTGCTGGTCAGTTTTGCAATAAAGCTTTTCTTTTCTCAAAAGCTGGTGCCATATGTATCAACTTCTGTGTGCATCAGGCAGCAAGACCACTTGCTCAGTAACAACATCCTTATGCCCTAATTCCCTTGAGTGAAAACTAGGTCTGAGTGAATCCAGCTCTGTCCCAGGCCTGCCTAAGGAGTGCAGGTGGTTCCCAGCTTCAGCGTCCTTGAAGACTGTGTCCTCAAAATACTGGCAAGCTGGGTATTGTTAACTGAAGAATGATGAGGTTCATAAACCTGGAAAGGAGAGTTTTATTTATCATAAAAAAAGTTGCATCCTGCAGGGTGGCCATTTGAATAGGCTGGGAAGTGTAGCCTCTGGCCAGAAGCCATAAACAGGCACTTCAAGGGTTGGAAGAGTAAGACAGGAATTTATGTTGAACAGGGTGGCCAAATATTCATATTCAATAAGCTACAGGAGGAGTCATAAATATTTATGAGAAGAGAAATATGCACATGTGCAACTGAGCTTCATGCCCCTTCATGAGTAGCATCTACAAAAAATGGCAGTGTTAGCATGATCTGAAGGTGGAGTTTTCAGCCCTCTAACGTCAAAAGGTGAATCAGAGGACACAAAAGCTTTCACTGCACATCCTCCACAGGCTGGCCAGAACCACTCCAGGGTTGGTGGTCTCTTACTAGGAAAGAATGCTGGTCAGTTGTTGTGTGCCACAAAAAGGGAGGAGCAGTGTCAGCTGGTTGGTTGGTATCAATGTTGAAGTCTTTCAAAGGGGCTTGTTTCTGTTTAACTCTTAGGGAAAAAAGCCTAATGGTGGTTATCGGTTATGGAGCAGGGGCAGATAATGAGATGTGTCCAACCTCCCATCCCATCATGGCCAGGAACTCAGCTTCCCAGGTTTCTTTGGGGTCCCTTGGCCAAGAGGGGGTCTGTTCAGTTGGTTGGGGGGGCTTAAATTTTTATTTTTATTTCTCAGTATGTTTTCTCTCCAGCCAAGCCAGCTTGAAACTGACCATGAAGAAGGATCACCTAGGTCAAGCTGGGAATCCAGACCCAGAATCAAACAGTTCTTACCCTTTGGCCAGTGTATTAGTCTGTTTTCACGCTGCTGATAAAGACATACCTGAGACTGGGCAATTTACAAAAGAAAGGGGCTTATTGGATTTACAGTTCTGCCTGGCTGGGGAGGCTCACAATGATGGCAGAAGGTGAAAGGCACGGAGGAGCAAGTCAGGTCTTACATGGATGGCGGCAGGCAAAGAGAGAACTTGTGCAGGGAAACTTCCCTCTTTTTTTTTTAATTTTTTTTTGAGATGGAGTCTCACTCTGTTGCCCAGGCTGGAGTGCAGTGGTGCAATGTCTGCTCATTGCAAGCTCTGCCTCCCAGGTTCACGCCATTCTCCTGGCTCAGCCTCCCAAGTAGCTGGGACTACAGGTGCCCACCACCACACCCAGCTAATTTTTTGTATTTTTAGTAGAGATGGTGTTTCACTGTGTTAGCCAGGATGGTCTTGATCTCCTGACCTCGTGATCTGCCCACCTTGGACTCCCAAAGTGCTGGGATTACAGATGTGAGCCACCGTGCCCGGCCGGAAACTTCCCTTTTTAAAACCATCAGATCTCTTGAGACTCACTATCACAAGAAGAGTGCAGGAAAGACCTGCCCACATAATTCGATCATCTCCCACCAGGTTCCTCCCACAATGTGGGAATTGTGGGAGTTACAACTCAAGATGAGATTTGAGTGGAGACACAGCGAAACCATATCAGCCAGGTATCTTCACTCCTTGGTATTTACCCTGGGGAACCCAGCAGAGAAAAGGGTGGGGATTTATATACAAGTGTAGTTTATAAAACTTTAGCATGGTAAACAAGATAAGGATCTATCAAAAAGGGTATGGCTAAATACTTTGCGGTACAGGATTTCCATGGACCACAGGCAATAACTGAAAATCATGCTTCTGAACTATCTTTAATAGGAAAATGCTCAAAATTCAATGTGCTATTATGGTTACAAAATATTCATAAGGTAAAAAATTAATATTTTGTAGAACATATCATAGAAAAATGACTGGATGGAACTACAGAAATATTACTATCTGTACATTATATATATATGTATTACTATTTTCTATCTTTAGGTGGAGGGAGTCTGAGTAGTATAAAGCTTTTTTTACTTCTCTGACATCAAGATTTGTTACATTAAATTCATATTCAAATCACAATAAGGGCCTGACACGGTGGCTCATGGCTGTAATCCCAGAAATTTGGGAGGCCAAGGCAGGCGGATGCCCTGAGGTCAGGAGTTCGAGACTGGACAGGCCAACATGGTGAAACCCCGTCTCTACTAAAAATACAAAAATTAGGCAGGCATAGTAGCACGCGCCTGTAATCCCAGTTACTTGGGTGGCTGAGGCAGAAGAATCGCTTGAACCCGGGAGGCGGAGGTTGCAGTGACCTGGGATCGCGCCACTGCACTCCAGCCTAGGCAGAGCGAGACTCCGTCTCAAAAAAAAAAAAAAAAAAAAAAAAAAATCACAATAAGAAGAACAGTAAATCATCAAAAAAAAAAAAAAAACAACCCAGTGACAACCACAGAAAGAGCCTTGCAAGCCCTCTTGGGAGGAATGGCTGGGAGAACACCAGGATCTCGCCCTGATGAAGACGCCGCAGCAACTACAGTCTTCCCTGATTGGCAGCAGCCCGAGTTGGGGGGAGCGGGGGACTTTGTGCGTCACTTCCGGGGGCGGGGCAGCAGTCGTCTCCGCACGCGCGGGAGCGGGCGGTCTCCATGGCAACCAGCCGGGCCAGCCTAAGGCCCGCCCGCCACCGCCACCACGCCGGCCCCGCCCGCACAAAGGCCGCGCGGTGACCCGCCCTCTGCCGCGACCCCGGCCCCGCCCCTGCCCCGGCCCCGGCCTGGCCCGGCCCCTGCACCTGCCGGAGGCCGCCCGCCGCCATCGCCAGCGCCGTCGCTCGGCTGCGCTGACCGGGAAGCAGTTTTCGGCGGTCCGCGCGGTGACTCATCGGCCTGGCCGCGTCCCCCGCGCGGGCCATCTTGGTCACGGCCGGCGGCGGACGGAGCCGCGGAGGAACCGCGAGACCCCAGGTACGCGCGTCCCCGGCCCCCTGCCCGGCCGGGCCCCGCCACTGTGGTGGCTCCCAGGCCCGCGGCCGCCAAGGAGCAGCCCCCTTTGTTCTCCCCCGGGCGGGCGCGGGGCGGGCTCCGCGGGGCTTTGTGCAACCTCGCCACCCACGCGCGGGCCCTCCACGCCGCCCCTCACCCTCCTGCCCGCTAGTCGCAACTGAAACCTTAAAAACATCTTTTCTTAATCCTCCAGCACCCAGAGCAGGTCCAGCCACCAGTCTGGCTCCGTAGTCTGGAAGTCTGCAGTAAAAGAGCCGCGTGGGACCGGGGCCGAAGTCCCCAGGGCCTGGCACTGCGTGCCCCTCTCTCGGGCCCTCGGCTTGGGGGTCTCGCAGCGCCCTCCCGTCGTGCACCCCACGCTGCCCCCATTTCTACAGGGGCCCACCTGGTCACCACACCCCCTTGGCCTACCCGCGGATCTCAGCCCGTGGCTGACCTCTGGCCAGCATGGTGCAGCCGCAGACGTCCAAAGCTGAAAGCCCAGCCTTGGCAGCGTCTCCGAATGCCCAGATGGATGACGTTATTGACACCCTGACCTCCCTGCGCCTCACCAACTCGGCGCTGAGGCGGGAGGCTTCCACCCTGCGGGCAGAGAAGGCCAATCTCACCAACATGCTGGAGAGCGTGATGGCAGAGCTGACCTTGTTACGCACCAGGGCGCGGATCCCGGGGGCTCTGCAGATCACCCCGCCCATCTCTGCAATTACTTCAAACGGTACTCGACCCATGACCACACCTCCAACCTCTCTGCCCGAGCCCTTTTCCGGGGACCCAGGCCAGTTGGCGGGGTTCCTGATGCAGATGGACAGATTTATGATCTTCCAGGCCTCTCGTTTCCCGGGTGAGGCCGAGCGTGTGGCCTTCCTTGTGTCTCGACTGACTGGGGAGGCAGAGAAGTGGGCTATCCCCCACATGCAACCTGACAGCCCCTTGCGCAACAACTATCAGGGGTTCCTGGCAGAGTTGCGGAGAACCTACAAGTCTCCGCTCCGGCATGCGCGGCGTGCCCAAATCAGGAAGACTTCTGCCTCTAATAGGGCTGTGCGAGAGAGGCAGATGCTCTGTCGCCAGCTGGCCGCTGCGGGCACGGGGCCTTGCCCAGTGCATCCAGCTTCCAACGGGACTAGTCCAGCGCCAGCCCTGCCTGCCCGAGCACGGAATCTTTAAGAATCCGCCACCACTTGGTAGCGTCTGCAGCCACCCAGGTAGCATACGCTCTTTGCTGTGTAGAAGAAATGCCCATACGACAGCTTTGCCCCTGTTTGAAGACCTCCCTTCTTGCCTCTCCAGACGTGTTCCCCAAGGAGATCTTCCTTCCATCCCTCCTGGCGCCCTGGTTGCCCACCTTGCCGCGCTTCCTCTTATGTGCTAGCTTTGTACCTATCGCTCACTGCATGCTCGCCTCCCTCTTGCTGGCATCCCGGCCTGTTTCAATGACTACCGCTCTGCTACTGAGGCACAGGGACTCCGCCGCACGCTGACTGACCACGAGGGCTGACCCCTCCCAGCCTGACTTGGTTCATGGAGCCTCCTACTCTGCCCTCTCCAAGCTCCCTTGGCAGCCTCCCCACCTGGTTGCCCAGTTCCTATTGATGAGCTCTGAACAGAAAGATGCCAGTTTGGCCAGGCTGGTGGCTTGATGGGTGTACCTGGAGAGGGGGTCTGGCTTCCTGCCTAAGTTGCCTCCCAGCCCTGCCAGGGCCCAGTGCAGCAGGCAGGGCCTCATCCGTGCTGTAGTGGTCGAGTGGTCACTGCATGGAGCGCAGTTCTGCCATTTCTGGGGGCCAGGTTCCACTCTGCACATGAATATGCAGTCTGGGAGGCCCCACTGCTCTCACTGGGAAGGACCAATGTTGCACTTCTATTAATGCCTGGCTTCAGCTGCTGGTGTTCTGATGGAGCCAGTGGTTTGGGGAATCTGGAACTTGCCTGCTAAATAAGGTCATGGTAGACTCTCAGCCATTGGGCAAGTCTATCAGGCTGCAGGTTCCCACACACCCACACCTGAGGGCCATAGCAGGCTGAGGGTGGATACCAGCGACTCCCTTTGCTGCCCAGGATCTCCATGGGCAGTGCCACAGCAGCTGATGCTCAGTCACTCCTGCTTCTACCCCCTGTCACTGATGGCGAGCCTTGCCCAGCTTGAGACCTGTTGCCATCTCCAGGTGCCATGTGGCCTTCACTGCAGCCCTGCAGCCACTCACACACCATCTGTGGGTCTCCAGAGGCACCTTGTAGCATGTGATCCCCGTGCCTGGGCAATCAGATGGGCTGCCTTTGTCCAAGGGAAAACAGACTCCCTTTGGGAAACATCCTTAAGCACTTAAGGCCGGGGGTTGTCTGCCTCTGGCAACCCAGCCAGGGTGTTGGAGGCATTTGTAAAAGCAAAGAGCTGTGGACTGCCGTGGTCCCAGTGTGGTGACAATGCAGCACTGGCATGCATGTCCTGCTTCTGAAGGACCTCGTCCTTCCTCACAGGGGGATGACCAAGAAATCATTTCGTGGCTGAGTTTGGCCACGCCCTTTGGACTGTGCTGTTCCACCATATTTCAATACCAAATGAACCACATTGACATGACCTGGACCATAGGGCTTCCTATCCTGGGCTCAGCTGCCCCTGTCTGAAGGGTCCTGGCTTGATTGCAGAAGGACAACATCCGCACCCACCTAAAGACATGTATATGTCTTGGGATCCCAGAGATTGGGTCCTTGGGCCTGGCTTCTTAAGAGTTTTGATGATGCTGGGAAAAGTGACTGCGATTCTGAAGAACCGCTGCCTTGCAGGGTCAAGGACATTCAGTGGTTGCTGGGGTCCGCAGACTACTGCCACCCACTCACCATCAACTCTGTTAGCCCAATTGCCCTGCTGAACAACTGCCTGAATACAGGCTTTAGGTTCCCCTGAACTCCAGCCAAGGCTGTTCAGGTGGGACCATGGTGCTCTTTAAGCATGATCAGAGGGAAGACACACAGCAGGGCCACCATTCCGTGGATGGGAGGTGTACAGATCACTTTCTCTTTGTGCTCAGTTCTGTTCTGTCTCCAGCAGCTGTACTGGTAAGACTAGTACCTGCCAGGGAGAGGTGCCCCCAAGTGAAGGAGTACAGTGGCACCTGGGAAAAGGCACCTGGAAGGTTTCCATGTGGCCCAGCCCAGCATGGAAGCAGGGTGGGAACTCTGCTGTGTCGCCAGCCCTCACTCTACCCAAGTGGCTTGTTGAAAGCCCTACATGTCTGTGTCAGGTTTGTGCTGCTGCACACCCCAGAGCTGCCTAGGAAAGGCCGGCCACACTCCCTGTCCACACCTGCAGCCGGGTCCTTGGCCTATGGGCACCCAATCCAAGCAGCTGCTCCACCTTTGTTTGGCATGGTGATTTGTGTTTTTTCTCTTGGTGCTTATGTGTGTGGGCTTGGGACGAGTGCTGGTATGCACTTAGGACCTTCTTGATAGCTCCCTGCACTTTGGAACATGGAGCAGATGAGAGAGGGTCAGGGGCTTGCCCTCCACCTTGGACTTGGAAGAAGCCCACATTGGAGAGGTGAGGACTCTGTGGTGGCTCTAGTGGAAGATACCTTAGTCTCCAGCTAAGGAGGATGAGGCGCAGCCCCAGAGGGAGACCTCAGTGACAGGTGATCAGGCTGAAGAAGAAGGTGGGGGAAGGGAGATGCTTTGTACATATTTTGGGGTTATAATTTCTCTAAATTTTAGGAGAACGGGTATTGATTGATAAAAGGGACAGGCAGTAGTGTTCAACAGTGCATGTGAAGGAAAGTTCTGTTTTCCATGGTTTTGACATTCTTTGGACTGTATTGTGACTGCTCTCCGGTCCACATGGTACCCCTTTGGTAAGTAGGCTTCATTGCATACCAGGGCATCACTGGAGATGGGATTTGGTGAAGGGGTGACTCCCTGGCCTAGTATAGTGTGACTCTGGGACTAACTTAATGTCCTAAAGCATTTTGGTGACTTCTAGGAAACAGCAAAGACCTATTTCATTGGCCCCAGGTAAGTATGTGATGAGCAATGAGGAGGAGTGGAAAACAAAACCCAGAAAGTGCGCAGGACCAGCGTGACGCACACACTCCTGTTGTCATGGCAGACAGCCGCCTTGGGTGGGCACCACCCTGGCAGTTCCAGCCTGTAGGGGAATGATGGGACATGGGTTGAGCTGGGCAGGTGCTGAGGTTAACTAAGGGAACAAGCCTGGGATTGGACAAAAGGGCCCATGCTGCAGCCACTGACTGGGGGCAGAGCTCTGGGTGGAAGAGGGAACAGATCCTAACGGAGGTGCCTACATCTGCAACCACAGCCGTAAGGCTCATGGCACCTCTGCTTGGAGAGCACTGGTTTAGGGACTTAGAGAGGTAGGCACAAGGTGGGTCTCCCGGGGAAGGGAAGCAAGAGCAGATTGTTGGGCCAACAGGAGAAGCTCCCCAGAGTAGGGGAGAAGATTGGGGTGTAGGGCCTTCCATGTGGAACAGACAGCCCCCGTGTCGCTGTCTCTTGGGGACCTGAGGTTGGATGGGGTGGTAGTTGGCACAGCGCAGATGCGGTAGAGATGGGAGGAAACCCAGCTCCTCCCTTCGGTGTGCCCATGCCTTAGCATACACAAGCACCAAACCTACTAGGTCTTCTCATTATCCATGTAAGCCACATGTTAGATAAATTTTTGCAAGTAGAGGAAAGAAGGAAATAAAACATCACATTTTGGTGTCTCTCAGGCTTTTCCCCCCAACTATAGTTTCTTTGCATTTTGTTTTAACATAGTTTTGCTGCTGTCTTCTGTAATGATACAGTTTTGTGTAGCTGTTTTCACTTAGCATATCGTGGGCATCTCCCCGTATGATTACTAAATATTTTATTTTGGAGTGGCTGTGTACTCTCCCATCGCCTAGATGGACCATTGTGCCAGTTGCCAATCACTAATGCTGTTACTAATTTTTCAGTTATAAATTGATGAATATCTTTGTGCACAGGCTGTTTCCCAATGTCAAGTTATTAGGGTAGACTCCAGGAGGTGGGATTCTTGAACTAAATAATATGCAAACCTTTGAGGCTTTTACTACATATTGACAAAATGGTTTCCAGAAACATTTGTATCCCCTTACACTGCCACCAGCAAGGATAAACATGTCCATCTTGCCCGTATGGGAATTATCATCTGGAAACATATCCATCTTGCCTGTATTGGGAATTATCATTTGGCTAAATATTTGCTAATTTGATAATGAAAAAATAGCATCGTGTTTCAGTTGGCATTTCACTGACTTCTAGCACAGTTGAGCATCTTTCATGTGGAGCGATCGTATTTCCTCCTTTGTGGATTGTCAATGTCCTTTGCTCTATCTTCTGGGGTCTGATAAATTTGTATGAGCTCGGTATATATTAAAGATATTAACCTGGTGTGTGTCATATTTGCTACAGCTGTTTCTGGGTTTTTACTTTGTGTGTGTGTGTGTGTTTTATCTTGTTGAAATTTTGACGTACATAGTCGATCTGTTTCCACGGCGCTGTGTCTGCTAGACAAGAACACAAGGTAGGCAGGTATATTTTGTCTGTTTTGTTCGTGGCTGTAGCACTAGCACCTATGGCAATACCTGGCACGTGGTAGGTACTCAGTACACTTTTGTTGAATTAGTTACTCCAATGGATCTGCAACGCCTTGGGATCCACGGCACGTGATAGGTACTCAGTACATGTTTGTTGAGTTAGTTACTCCGATGGATCTGCAACGTGTTGGGATCCACACATGGATCCAGCAGTCCGCGCTCCAGAGCCCACAGGCCAAGGCCAGCTCTCACACTCCAGAGCCCACAGGCCGAGGCTCTCACACTCCAGAGCTCACAGGCCGAGGTTCTCACACATTTTGTCTCAGGGTCCCCTTGCACTGTAAGAACTCATTGAGGGCCTCAAAGAGCTTTTGCTTATATAGGTTTTATCTATCAATATTTACCATATTATAAATTTAAACAAAGCTTTAAAATAATTATTTGGAAAATAAAAACACTGTTAAATAACATTTTAAATAAAAAAACTATATTTTCCAAAACAAAACATTCGTGAGGAGAGGCATTGAAGAAGACATTTTTGCAAATGCCTGTAATGTCTGGCTGAATAGAAGACAGTGGGTGCCTCCTACCTGCTGTGCTTAACCTGCAAGAGCACATGCCGTGGCGCCTCTGAAAGCCCCACTGCACCCATGAGATGACGCGGAAAAGGCACAAGATATTTTGGGATTATCATGAAAACAGTTTTACCTTGTGGACCCCCGAAAGGGTCTTGCCCCACTTTGAGAACTGCTGGTCTAAAGAGAGACAAGGATCGGCAGTTCTGCGAACACCACCAACTGTTCCTTCCATCGCTTTAAACTTCAGTTCTTTCTTCCCCCTCTAGATTAATACACAGTTATTTCTGGGATTAATTTGGTATGTAATGTGAGGGGAGGCATTAAATAGACTGTCTTTCAAAGATTTAAACACCCTGAGTCCACTTATTAATAAGTATTTTCCTCCCTTGGTCACATGTGTTCTTTCTTTCACACACGGGGAGATCTTATCTACCGTAGGACCAACTTTCCCACTTTTTATTCAGTTGATCCATTTGTCTTGCCCGGTACTTCCCTATTTTAGCTGACTTGGGTTTTATAATTTTTTTTTTTTTTTGAGACGGAGTCTCTGTCGTCCAGGCTGGAGTCCAGTGGTATGATCTCGGCTCACTGCAACTTCTGCCTCCTGGGTTCAAGTGATTCTCCTGCCTCAGGCCCCCGAGTAGCTGGGATTACAGGCGCTAGCCATCACTCCTAGCTAATTTTTTTTTTTTTTTTTGTATTTTTAGTAGAGACAGGGTTTTGCCATGTTGGCCAGGCTGGTCTCGAACTCCTGACCTCAGGTGATCCACCTGCCTCGGCCTCCCAAAGTGCTGGGATTATAGGCGTGAACCACTGCGCCCGGCCAGGTTTTATAATTTCTATTCACATCTAGTAGGACTCTCCCCCTTCAGATTTTCTTAGCTGTTGTTACTAGATGAACTTGAAAACATTCTACCGTTTCCCCCAAACCCTGGTAACAGGTGAGGGCCTGGAGAGGCATAAGCGCTTTGGGGAGCTGTGTGCAGGGTGCAGCGTGGGGGGCTCTGTGTAGGGACTCTGTGGTTGTGGGCTGCAGAGTGGAAGGGAAGGCTCTCCTTCCACCCTGCAGAAAGCCTTGCCCTGAGGTTCCCCCATGTGCTGCTCTGACTGGTGGCTGGTTTGGGAATGGGAGAGAAAATCAGGGTCCCCCCTGGCTAGCCTGTTGCCTAGTCAGCGTCTTCCTCTATGGAAAGGCCTGGAGTGTACATAGTGCCCTCCTGCCTGTCCCCACATGGCTGATCCGAGAGGTTTACAAGGACCTGGCCTTGCAAGGACTCTGCCTGACAGGGGAGGTCTAGGGCTCAGCCCCCTCCCCATCCCACTGTCTGGCCCCTTCGAGGCAAGAGAACAGATTATGGGTTGGAGCTGGGCCTCCACTCTCTGGATCTGTGACGCTTGCTCTCACTTTATGCTCCCATGGGCCCAGCCTGGTGGAATTCTATCCTGTGGCCCTGGAGATTTTCTGGGGAGCCTCCCCTTCTCTATCCAGGACATCCCCAGCTTAGCGTCTGGGCATCTTCCTTGCCTTACTCCTCTCTCCTGCACCTGCTCCAGTGCCTGGACCTCGTGGTTCTCAGCGACTCTCAGGTCAGCCAGGTTTTCTGTCCCCACCGCCACTGCCCGCTGCAGGTCTGGGCAACTGGCCTCGGTAACCACCTCCTTTCTCCTGCTCTTATTGTTCTGTTAAGAAGGATCCAGTGTTACTCCCCTTAGGACCCTCCCTGAGCAACCAGGCTGTGCTCCTGCCCTGACACCCTCAGGCTCACACCTAGTAAGTGATGGACTTATGTCATTACTGCGCCTGTCTGTCTCCCCCAACCGACTGTGCTCCTGGAGGGCAGGGCTGCTGTGTGAGTCACCTGCGTCCCTAGCACCTCGCCCAGAGCCTGGCAGAGAAGCTACTAGGTATCTGTTTAGCGGTTGAACAGAAGGACCACACATCGGAGCACAGCCGGAGTCTCGGGTCCACATCATGCCAACCAGTCACATCGCAGCTGGCCACCAAGCTGCGCCAGAAACCCCAGCCAGCTGCACACCTGTGTTGTCCTATCTACTTTCCTTTCTTACAGAATGGGACAATATTCTACATGCTTAATATGTGATGAGAACTTGCCAAGGTCATGACATAGTCTTTGGAAATAGGATTTGTGAGTACATAATATCCCATCTCTGGACTGGCCACGCTTCACCCAAATGATCCCTTTCCTTTGGAAGTGTGTTGACAATTTTCGTCATAGTGAACAAGGCTGGGAGAAGCATCCTAGTCACTAAATGATTCCTTGGGCTTAGTTTTCTGTTGTCGATATGATCCTATGGCGAGTCTCACAGGCTTCCTTCATAGTTACTAAGAGATCGTTGCTGATACATAGGAAAGATTAATGCTGTGTTTCTATTTGGCTGCTTCACTGAACGAGTAGTCATTTGAGGGATGTTTCAGTTGATTCCACAGACTGACTGGGTTTCCACCAGAGTCAGCAGAGTTTCCAATTAACTGCGATCATCTGCCCTTGCCATGGATGCCTTGGGCCATCTGGGTTTCCTTCCGGGACTAAAGGGTCTGCTCCCCTGCTGCTGGGAGTGCCCGCCGTGAGAGCAGTCAGCTGGGGTCCCTTCTGAACCTTGCCCTTGAGCGACGGTGCCACCTCACCCAAGGCCATGCGAGCCTCCTTTCTGTGGCAGTGCTCACCCCGGGCCTGGGGGATGTGGGACTACCATGCAGGGTTAGCTGGCTCCAGAGTTCTCCATGGGACTCACAGAGACTGCAGACATCCCCGGTGCCAGTCCTTGGCCTCATGTCCCACAGGAGGTTTCTGTATAAACTCAATGGTGTCACCCATCAGTCCTGGCAACAGCAGTGCTGGGATTACAAGCGTGAGCCACCGCGCCCGGCCTCCTTTCCCTTTTCAAAAATTGTTTGTAGAGACAGAGTCTCACCATGTTGTCCAGGCTGGTCTGGAATTCCTGGGCTCAAGCAATCCACCTGCCTCAGGCTCCTAAGGTGCTGGGATTACAGGTGTGAGCTGCTGCGCCCAGCTCTTTCCTTATTTAGACTGTCACCTGTACCTCCTCTTAGGTCACTTGTGGAACTTCCCCAGCACTGCTGTTGCCAGGACTGATGGGTGACACCCTCATCCTGCTCCCAGCACTAACAGAAAGCAGACTCGATGGGCTCCATGGGTGTTCCCTGTGTGGTCGACTGTGCTACTTGCTGATGAGTCTATCTCAGTTCATCCTCATAACAGCCCCACTTGACAGATGAGAAAATCAGCTTGGAGTGCTGAAGACAATTTTCTGGGTCAAGATTGAGTTTATACAGAAACCTCCCTCTTCAAGTCTATGCACTCGAAGTGAAAACATCAATAACACCACACACACAGACACACACAAGAGCTGTATGAATGGAGCATTTGAAAATAATGAAAGGACATTTCTATGGGTCAGAAGTGAAAACATCTCCCCCAAACTAAAATGCAAGCAATAACTGGGAAACACGTGCCATCTGCCCATGGGTGGGGGCTGGAAATCTTGCCAGGGTCTGTGGCCAGAAAAGGTTCACCCATGGCCAGGGACAGAAGCAAGTCATTGACATGAGTCCAGGGTCCATCCTGCACGGCATGAGTGGTGTGCACAGTGCCCTGAAGACAGGCCTCCTTCACCCTGTGTGCCCTGGAGAATCAGGGAGGATACAACCAGGGAACCACAACACACAGACACACAGACCCCAGTCCAGGAAGAAGAGATGCCCTGCCGGAGACAGCTGCAGAAACAAACAAAGCATGTAGGACAAAATAGCATTGCGACAGTCACCAGACCACATAGAGGAAGATTCTTGCCAGGTAGAGATAATACACCAACCTGAAGAGGACTTGAGAGTAGGTCTGTTTAAAATCATTAAAGGAGGCTGGGCACGGTGGCTCATGCCTGTAATCCCAGCACTTTGGGAGGCCAAGGTGGGCAGATCACTTGAGATCAGGAGTTCAAGACCAGCCTGGCCAACATGGCAAAACCCGTCTCTACTAAAAATACAAAAATTAGCCAGGTGTGGTGGTGTGTGCCTGTCATCCCAGCTACTCAGGAGGCTGAGGCAGGAGAATTGCTTGAACCCTGGAGGTGGATGTTGCAGTGAGCTGTTGTGAATTATGTGTAATTAGTTTATTGAGGAATCTCAAATTGTTGGGAATATAAATAGACACGATTTTATATTCCCATTGCACCAGCCTGGGCAATAGAATGAGACTCTGTCTCAATAAAATAAAATAAAATACAATCATAAAGGGAATGAGGAAGCCATCTCCATGAAATAAGAAGTAGAGATGGTGAAAGAACAGATGCTGTCAGCTCCTAACCTTCCCCTTCCTCCCCGGCCCCTCCACGTCCCTCATATGTCCCCATCATTAGGACTGGGCTTCCAGAATTTTCTATCCTAGGAATCTGCCCCATGCCTGCACTCCTCCTCCACCCTCCCCGCCACCAACTTCTCGTGCAGTGGGAGGGACTCCCTGCAACACACATTTCCACCCACAGCCAGGGTCCACCTCACAATGGTTTCATCTGTTCTTCCTCATTTAATATTTCCTGGTGAACTGAATTGTTCAGCATTTATTGATTTAATTGAATTATAATGGTAATGTATATGTATTACATACTTTTAAAAATATAGAATATGCGGAGAATAAAAATAATCTGTACTCCTACCACCCAGAAAATATTAAAATTTCTGCCTATTCCTTTCTAGTCTATTTTAATTTGCAAATACACACATGCACACACACGTGTACACGCATGCACACTCACACATACACTCTTACAAATTGGGATCATTCCAGAGAGACTTTAGAATTAAACATAATTACATTAGAATTTTTATTAGCATTTAATCAATTCTATAAACTTCTTTGAGAAAAAATAGACATCTTTGCAGTGCTCAGTCATTTACTCTGGGAACAAGTGCCATCTCCCCATTCATATAAATCCTATTTCATGTCCTATTTCAAATCCTATTTCATACGAAGTTTGCAGTTTTATCCACATTGGCGTCATTTTTTCAATTGATATGCATGTCATTTTCAAATGATATGCATGTTTTTCAGTTGATATGCATGTCTGTTTCCTATTGCAAATGTAACATAGTTGTTTTTTTTTTTTAACCAAATGGGTTACTCATCATTTACATTAGAGATATTGATTAAGGTACTATTTTCTTTTTTCTTTTTTTTTTTGAGATGGAGTCTCACTCTTGTCACCCAAGCTGGAGTGCAGTAGCATAATCTTGGCTCACTGCAACCTCCCCCTCCTGGGTTCAAGCAATTCCCGTCTCAGCCTCCTGTGTAGCTGGGACTACAGGTGCATGCCACCATGCCCAGCTAGTCTTTGTATTTTTAGTAGACATGGGGTTTCTCCATGTTGGCCAGGCTCGTCTCAAACTCCTGACCTCAGGTGATCTGCCCACCTGGGCCTCCCAAAGTGCTGGGATTACAGGCGTGAGCCACCACGCCTGGCCCAAGGTACTATTTTCAGTGTCGTCACCTGCAGTGGACTGAATGTTTGTGTCCCCTCAATATTTGTGTGTTGAAATCCTAGCCTCCAATGGGATAGCCTTTGCAGTGGGCCTTTGGGAGGCAGTGAGGTCATGCGGGTAGCACCCTCACGAATAGATACAGCAAGAGGACAATTGGTCATCGGCCTGCAACCTGGAAGCAGGTCTCACCAGACACTAAAGCTGCCATCACCTTGATCTTGAACCTCCCAGCCTTTAGGACTGTGAGAAGTAAATGTTTGTGCTCAAGCCACCCAGTTTGTGGTACCTTGTTATAGCAGCCCAAATGAAGAAACCATCACATCCTGAAATCTCAATTTTTTTTTTTTTTTTGAGACAGAGTGAGACTCTGTTTCCCAGGCTGGAGTGCAATGGCACAATCTCGGCTCACTGCAACCTCCGCCTCCCGGATTCAAGTGATTCTCCTGCCTTAGCCTCCCAAGTAGCTGGGATTACAGGTGTCTGCCACCACACCCAGCTAATTTTTGCATTTTTAGTAGAGACAGGGTTTCGCCATATTGGCCAGGCTGGTCTTAAACTCCTGACCTCAGATGATCCACTTGCCTCGGCCTCCCAAAGTGTTGGGATTACAGGCATGAGCCACCATGCCTGGCCTGAAATCTCAATATTTTTATAAGTTGTAAAGTTGTTTTCCATATCTCTTGCACATAACGGTATTTTCATGACTGTGATATTTTGTCGTTTTATTTTCTTCTCTCATAGCATTGGTGGAGGTCAGCAGGAGGTCCCTGCAGGCTTGCACTGCCCTGCTGGCTATCACTGCTGGTGACTCCTGCAACTGGCCTGCTGATGCCCTGAGCTGTGTCCAGAGGGCTGTGCTGCGGGCCCACCAAGCACCTTCCTCTGTGGAACTGTGGCTGCTTTCCCCCTTCCTCATCCCGTTCTTCATCAGCCCCAGCCTGCGAAGGGACCTCCTTGTGCCTGGGCAGGCTTATGGGTGCTGGGGAGCTGGCTCACGCTGTGAGTGGGCTTCCTTGGCCTGTCCTGTGCCCCATCACCAGCCTCGCTCTGTGGTCTTTGCCCTGGTGCACTGGGCGGTACCACCCCACCTCCTCTTTCAGTGGTCCTTCCGTGTATTCCAAAACTTCTGGATTTCAAATGTCGCTGTGCTCACAGAAACCTGATGGTTTACACACCAAGCACCACCACCACCACCACCACCACAACCACAACAACAAAATAACAGGTAGAAACTGCCATCTCCCTCAGATCAGGTCACGGCATTTTCAAAAACAGCAGAACCCATGTGACTTACCCGTGGCTGTCCAAGAGCCGTCTTCGTCACAGGACACCTGCCAAAGCCTCCACCCACCTTTCAAGAAAAGCGATGTATTTTCTAGTTATACACATATAGCAGGATATTGAGCTGGGCTTTTTCTGTTGGCCCCAAATTATAACGAAGGCCCGAAGCTGAGAATGCAATGCAGTAAACAGGCTGTATTCTGAACCTGGAGAGCTGCCCACAGGCCATCAGCTACCACACTTGAAGGGAATTCTTAGAACTGCCATTCTCCCAGAACCCAGATGTTGCATAGATGGGCTGGTTCTTCATCGATCCCGTTTTCTCTTCTTCCTGGGCAAAAAGCTCAATGACATCTCTCTGCCCCGTCCATGACAAGGTGTGGCTCAATGCTTAGACTAACATGCCAATGGAATGTAGTTGGGGATCCTGTCCCTCTCACTGGCTGGATTCAAGCTGATCGACAGGGTGACCTTGGAAACGGGCAGCGAAGGCAGCAGGTTTGTGCAATGAGGAGGCCTGGGCCCCCAAGTTACTGGCTGGAGGAGGACTTCCAGCTGCTCAGGAGCGTGCACTGTGGACACCCCCTGAAGGAGACAGAAACACCAGCTCTGGCCAGGAGCGGTGGCTCACGCCTGTCATCCCAGCACTTAGCGAGGCCGAAGTGGGTGGATCACTTGAGGCCAGGAGTTCAAGACCAGCCTGGCCAACATGGAGAAACCTTGTCTCTACTAAAAATACAAAAATTAGCCGGATGTGGTGGCAGGTGCCTGTAATCCCAGCTACTCGGGAGGCTGAGGCAGGAGAATCACTTGAACCTTGGAGGTGGACATTGCAGTGAGCCGAGATCATGCCACTGCACTCCAGCCTGGGTGACAGAGTGAGACTCCGTCTCAAAAGAAAAAAAAATTTCAGAAACCAAAACCCCCCAAAAAACATGAGGTGTGAGTCCTTACGTGCAGAAGATGGGACTGTGGGAGTGATCTGTCCGGGGGCTGCCATGGAGGCTTGGTGGTAAGTGCTGTTTTCTCCTTCATGGGAGAAAGCTAGGGGAGAGTGGGCTTTGAGAACTTCATGAAAGCACCTCTGAGATGGGGACAAGTGTGTTCTGGTCATGTCTGGTTGGCCAGTGAACTCACGACCTGCCTTCATCCCATGAACCATGGGTTAAGGGACTCAGAGGGAGAGCAGGTTTCCCATTCAAGGGGAGCCAGCATCAACCCCTTTAGTTTCCTGTTTCCAGAATGTATGGAAGCTGGATCCCCACCCTCCGGTTGCTTGCTGCCCCCGGGAAGGTGGATGAGACAGGGAACCATGGTGTTTTGGGATCCCCATGGTGAGGAGCACACATGAATGCATGCATCAGAGCACTGTGGTGTGACCGCCACCAGCCAGGGCCAGCCAGGAGAGGAGGCCGGGTGAAATCACAGACCAGAGCCACCTGGGAGGGCCCACGTGGAAGCCGACGTCTTCTCATGCTCAGCGGTGGATGGGAAAGTGGGAGAGGCCACCATCCTGCCAGGGCCCTCTCCCTGCGCCCTCTCTGAGCCATCCCAACCCGTGAATAAACACAGCCTGGTGAGGCAAACAGTTTCATTGAGTCCAGAGGGGCCCTTCCCCGCTCCTCCAAGCCACAAGGGCCACAGAGAACTCTGGCCACAAGTCTTGAATTGTGTTTGAGCTGAACATTCTTTAGAAATAGACAGGGCTTAGTCTTAAACATCAAGAGGCTGTTATAAAGACAAAAATTAGAAGAAAACCTTGGAATCTGGCCAAGATGTCATTAAGGGACCTCCTACCTAGCAGGAAAGAGGGCTTCAACAGATCCCACATGGATTGGAGTTGGGGAGAAATAAAACTGCGTCTATTTATAGTCTCAACAAGTTGAGGTTCCTCAATAAACTCGTTACACATAATTCACTTAAATTATGAAAATCACAAACAACAAAGCTATTAAATTACTAAATAGGGAAAGAAAACACTGGTGCCGTCAGTGCTAAGGGAGCTTTTAGGGCATGGAAAGTGGAGTGTCAGAGCGAAGTACCCTTAGCACGCCAGCTACCTGGAGCGGTCTAGAAGAAACTTTTGTATCTGAATGAGAAAAACAACTCCAATAATGCACTGCACTCCAGCCTGGGCGACAAGGGCAAGACTCTGTCTCAAAAAGAAAAAAGAAACAATGAATTGTATCTTGTGTGGAAAGTGTGTAGATGTTAAGAATGTACAGCTTTTGTCCCATTTTATTTCTCCATTTACTGGAAGCATTTATGGAAGGTACATTATAGGCCTTTGTGGGAAGAAACAGAAAGAAATCACAAAAGCAATTAAGAGAGCTCAAATAATGGGATTTATGCCAGTTACATACAAGGATCTGCATATCTCAAGGACCCTAAAGTTTGTAATGTCAGATCTTTCAAAAATTTTTTACATAAAAAAAAAAAAAAATCAGTGGGGGTCTTACTGTGTTGGCCAGTTGTCTCAAATCTGACCTCACACGGAGTTTTGCTCTTGTCGCCCAGGCTAGAATGCAATGGTGCGATCTCGGCTCACTGCAACCTCCACCTCCTGGATTCAAGCGATTCTCCTGGCTCAGCCTCCCAAGTAGCTGGGATTACAGGTGCCCACCATCATGCCTGGCTAATTTTTGTATTTTTAGTAGAGATGGGGTTTCACCATTTTGGCTAGGCTGGTCTCGAACTCCTGACCTCAGATGATCCACCCACCTCAGCCTCTCAAAGTGCTGGGATTATAGGCGTGAGCCACTGTGCCTGGCCCTCAAGTTTCAAACTATCTTTTGTTTCTATTCCCCAGAAGCTATGGATCTTTGTGGGCCTTGCGAGGATTTCCTGCCTTCCCCCAAGTGGCCTGGAGCTCTTGTTTTATATAAGTGAAGGGTCTGGGAAAAGGTGTTGTTTTTCATGTTTGTGCATCAAAGAAGTGGCAGCTTTTGATGCTGTCCTGCCCTATCTCCAATATTTCCAGTGAGCACTCAGAGGAGGGAAAGAGTTTGTAGGGGACTGAGATGACCTCTGCTAGCGTCTGGGCTCCCACTTATTCCAGAGGGTCACAGTATCCCATATTCAGCCCATAAGAATTTGTTACTATTTTAGCCATTTGCTCCTTGCCTGTCTTTCCAGCAGCCGTATGTTTTCTCGTGCTCTGCTAACAGCGCCACAGTTCATGTGCCTTGTCTTATCTCTCCTCGATGGTGCTGGGCACTATTTGGAATTCACTACCTTGTAATCTTAGCTCTCTCATGGGCTCAAGAAAAATTCTGGTTTTGTAGCTTATGCAGCCTTTACTCACCGTTAGGTTGGGAGCGGTGTTCTTTTGCGGCTTTCTAC
>NW_026652294.1:25478457-25611708 GCF_009828535.3 Hylobates moloch | reverse complement strand
TGATGATGGTGATGATGATGGTGGTGATGACACACCTGTATAGCCTCTGATGGTTTACAGAGTTTGTAATACCTAGGCTGCTCAAGTTACACAGTTCAAAGGAGGGGGTAATAACAGCACTTCACTCAAGAGGTTTATTGCAAATGCTCACGAAGTGTTTGGCTCAGTGTGAAGTGCCCAGCGGGTTATATAGGAAATGAATGACTGCGAGGGGTTGATCCCAGATTCAAACCCAAGCAATGTGGCTCCAAGATCAAGCTTTCCTCATTTTTAGAACAGAATTACAGCCTTCTACTCATTATCTTTCCTTAAATGGACTCTCATGCGAGTCTAACATGTGTGTGGCTGAGTAATCGTTAAAGCATTAATTAGCATTTTTTTCATCCTGTATTTTTTTCTCCTTTCTCTCAGGTGAGCACTGTGCAGTCAAACTTCTTTTTTATTCGTTTTCTTTTTTTTTGAAATGAAGTCTCATTTTGTCGCCCAGGCTGGAGGGCAGTGTCATGATCTCGGCTCACTGCAACCTCTGCCTCTTGGGTTCAAGGGATTCTCCTGCCTCAACCTCCCGAGTAGCTAGGATTACAGGCACCCACCACCATGTCCAGCTAATTTTTGTGTTTTTAGTAGAGACGGGGTTTCACCATGTTAGCCAGACTGGTCTCAAACTCCTGACCTCAAGCGATTCACCTGCCTCAGCTCCCCAAAGTGCTGGGATTACAGGAGTGAGCCACGGTGCCTGACTCAGTCAGGCTTCTCTAGTTACAGGTAGAAGGGAAGGGTGTGGTGGGAAAGAGACAGAAAATTCCCAGGAACATTTTCTGGCTTTTGTTCAAAATCCAAGTTCAGAGAGAGAAGAGGCTTCCCCCCGGTAGAAGAAGAGTGATTGGGAAGAAACAAGAAGGGAAATTGGAAACTCATACACTGGAAAGATATTCCCCAGGAGGGAAGGTGAGGATGGAACTGAGAGCAGAGGGGTCCTGAGCCCTGTCACCAGGTAGAGCTCCTGCAGGGGGTGGATTTCACGAGACACGGCTTTGTAGCACTTCAAGTGATGACGGGCTACACAGTTCAGACCCACCATTTCTCTGAAGATAAGGAAACAGATGGACAGAAGATTTTAAGATCTTCCTAGAAGCATCGAAGAGTGATGAGATAGTGAGTAAAATCCGAGAAGGAAATTCAGAAAGGTGAAGCCTGCATTTGGGGTGCCTTCTCCCCACAGAGCATTAGCTGATCTGGAAGAGGAAAGCCAGAGGCTAGGCAGCACTTTTGACAGCCTCACAGGGTAATGGGGACAATCACTGGTGTCCATAGCCTGCCAAGCAAGGCTGAGGGCCCTGGCAGACATCCCTGACCCCATATTTAGGGTTGGGTTCCAAAAGGGTGTATATTAAGTATAAAGAGTACATTGGAATAAAACCAGCTCTTTCATGTCCCATAGCTTAGCTTCCAGTAACCAGGGTAGAGCCAAAAATTTCAATCCCTGAAACTGGATTAAGGTAAATCTAGAATGCCCAAGCACCTGGAGAAGGAAAGAAAATTCTCTCTGGAAGAAGATAAAGTCACGCTGGCCTCAAATTATTATTATTATTTTGGAGACAGGGTCTCACTCTGTCACCCAGGCTGGAGAGCAGTGTCACTGCAGCCTCAACTCACTGCCGCCTTGACCTCCCAGGCTCAGTGATCCTTCCACCTCAGCCTCCCAAGTAGCTGAGACTACAGGCATGGGCCATCAGGCCCGGATAATTTTTTAAATTCTTTGTAGCAACAGGGTTCTGCTGTGTTGCCTATGCTGGTCTTGAACTCCTGGGTTCAAGCAATCCTTCTGATTCAGCTTCCCAAAGTGCTGGGATTATTGGTGTGAGCCATTGTACCCAGTAGATTATTTCTACAGAGAGTTTTTCAGACATAATATCCATCACCACACAATCAAAGACAACCAGCACAGAAGGAGGCAAGACAGCAAGAATGAAAACCAAGACAACAATGGAAAGATCCACAGTTATCTCAGATGGTGGAACTATAAGACACAGTCTCGACAACATGCTCACTATGTGTGCTCTTGGGGACAAAAGTGGAGCTTAAAAATATAATCAAGGAACTAGAAACTAGAAAAAGTAACAAGCATATTGGAAGAACCAACCACAAATTTTAGAAGTAAAAAACCAATAACCAATATTAAGAATTCAATAGATGATTTTAATAGCTGAAGAGAGAACTGAAAATTTACCATTCAGAATGAAACTCTGGGCTGGGCACAGTAACTCACACCTGTAATCCTAGCACTTTGGGAGGCCGAGGTGGATGGGATCACCTGAGGTCAGGAGTTCGAGACCAGCCTGACCAACATGGCGAAACCCCATCTCTGCTAAAAATACAAAAATTAGTCAGACATGATGGCACATGCCTGTAATCCCAGCTACTTGGGAGGTTGAGACAGGGGAATCACTTGAACCCAGAGGCAGAGGTTGCAGTGAGCTGAGATTGCACCACTGCACTCCAGCCTGGGCAACAGAGTGAGACTCTGTCTCAAAAAACAAAAAACAAAAAACACAGAATGAAACTCTAAAGGATAAAAGAATGGAAAACAGAAGAAAGGATAATAGAAATAGACAATATAGCGAGTATATGAATTTGTAATTGGAGTTCCAGAAGAAAAGGAGAGAGGGAATTGAGCAGAAATAACATTTGAAGAAATAATAACTGATAATTTTCTAACTGATGGCAGATGTAAATCCATGGATTTCAAGAACTTAATGAACCCCAAACCAGACAAATAAGTAGAAATTCACACCTAGAGAAATCAAAATGAAAATTTAGAATAACAATGAGAAATCTTATATGCAGTCACCAATGGAGAGTGGGGTGGGAGAGTGGACTAGAAACAAATTACAATCACCTCCAGTTTCATGGAGTAACAATGCAACTTTTCCATGGCAGCAATAGAAACAAACAAAAAAAAAAAACCAGAGAAATTATATTTTCGGTACTATTAAAGAAAATAACTGCCAACCCAAAGTTATATACCTAGAAAGATGAAGGTGAGAAAAATGAAGGTACACCAGGTAACAAGACCCTCTTCCCACATGGGATGCTGGAGAACCTGAGTGAGAACTTAGACTTCCGCCTCCATCTGGCAGTAATGAGGCAGTACCGCTCCACTACTAGTGTAGTGTCATAGGCCGCCTGATAAATTAGATTTAAATAAGATCTGAAGTCTCATAACATAATGCCTCAAATGACTGGAACACAATTGAAAATTATCTGTCATTCTGAGAAACAAGAAAATCTCAACTTGAAAAAGAAAAGACAATCAACGGATGCAAGCCCTGAGATGACACAGATGTGAAGTTATCTGACAAGGATTTTAAAGCATCTATCATAAGAAATTTTCAATAAGCTTGAAACAAATGTGAAAATAGAAAATCCTGGCAAAGATACAGAAGATATAGAGAAGAGTCAAATGGAAATTTTAGAACTAAAAAGTAATAAAATTTAAAACCACATTGAATGGGCTCAATGGAAGAAACTGAGGAATAACCACTGAATTTGAAAATAGAACAACAGAAATTACACAATTTGAACAATAGAGAGAAATTGACTTTTTAAAAAATGAACAGAGCCTCAAGGACCTGTGGGACCATTAACAAAAGAGCTAACATCCATATCATCAGAGTCTCAGAAGGAGAGGAGAAAAAGTGTGGAGCTGAAACATATTCAAAGAAATATGGCTGAAAATTTCCCAAATTTGGCAAAAGACACAAACCTGCAAATTCAATAACTTAAATGAATCTCAACTAAAATAAAGCCAAAGAAATGCATGCCAAGACACATCATAGTCAAACTTCTGAAAAATAAAGACAAAGGAAAAAATCTCGAGGCCAGCAAGAGAGAAATGGCACCTTACCTATAGAGGAAAATCACTAGATTTCTCATCAGAAACCACGCGGTCCAACATTTTTGGATTCTTGAAAGAAAGGATTCACAGCCCAGAATTTTATACCTAGCAAAAAATCCTTTAGAAGTGATGGGGCAATTAAGACATTCTCAAAGGAAAACAAATGAAAATAATTTATTGCCAACATACCTACCATAAAACGATGGCTATAGGAAGCTCTTAAAACAGAAAAAAAATAATAAAAGAAGGAATCTTGGGACCTTAGGAAGCAAGAATAAGGGAAAGAGTAAAACTATGAGTGAATGCAATATAATTTTCTTTTCTTGAATTCCCTAAACTATATTAAAGGATTGAAGCAAAACTTATAACATCATTCACTATGGTTCTCAATGTATGTAGAAGAAATATTTAGGAAATGATATTTTAAATGGGAGGGTAAACGGACTCCAAGGGAAGTTAAGTTTCTATATTTCACTTTAACTGATAAAAGGTTGACACCAGTAGACCATAAGTTATGTATGTATATTGTAATGCCTAGAGCATCCACAAAAAATCTATACAAAGAGGAACACTTGAATATACTATAGACAAATCAAAATGGAATCCTAAAAAAGTGTTCAAATGCTCCACAGGGATGCAGAGAAAAAAACAGAGAAACAAAATTAGAGGAGGCACACAGGAAAAAAATGACAAACTTAACCTCTGAAATACCAATAATTACATTAAATGTAAGTAGTCTTAACACACTAATGAAAAGACAGGTTGGTGGAGTAAATCTTAAAAATGACCCAACTAAATGCTATCTGGAAGCAACTGACTTCAAGTATAACTAGAAAAAAGTTTAAAGTAGAAAGATACAAATATGAAGATTAAATAAAAACATTTTCAGACAGACTAAAACTAAGAAAATTCATCAATAGTAGGTAGACCTATGTAAAGAAAATACTAAAAAGTGTTCTGTTGGCATGAGGAAAATGACCCCAACGAAGGTCAGACTTGTAGCAGAAAAGAGGAATAAATGCAAATATGTGGGTAAATATAGACAAAAATTATCACGATAAGATGCTACCTCACACCTACCAGAATGGCTATCATAAAAAGGATAGACAATAACAAATGTTGGTAAGTCTCTTAGTCCATTTGTGCTGCTGTAACAGAATACCACAGACTGGGTAATTTGTAAAGAACAGAAATTTATTTCTCACAGTTCTGGAGGCTAGAAGGTCCAAGATCCAGGTGTCAGAAGGATTGACATCTGGTGAGGGCTACCCTCGGTTTCCAAGATGGCATCTTGTTGCAGCATCCTCCAGAGGTGAGGAACACTGTGGCCTCACATGACAGAAGAGACAGAGGGCAAGAGAGGGTGCCAATCCCAACCATGAGCATAGAACCCTTCTGTCTTAATCACCTCCCAAAGGCTGCACCTTTTAATTTACTGTTGCACTGGGCGTGAGTTTTGGAGAGGACACCATCATTCAAACCATAACATTCTGTCCTAGCCTCCAAAATTCATGCTATTCGCACAAACAAAATACATGTATTCCATCCCAACAGCCTCAAAGATTCTTAGCTCATTCTAGCATCAACTCTAATGTCTAAGTCCAAAGTCTCATCTAAATATCATCTAACTCAGATACAGATGGGACTCAAGGTACCATTCATCCGCAGGCAAATTCCTCTACAGCTGTGAGACTGAAATCAAACAAGTGATGTGCTTCCAAGACACAATGGTGGGAGAAGCATAGGGTAGGTATCTCCATTCCAAAAGAGAGAAATAGGCAAGAAGAAAAGGGTAACAGGTTTCAAGTAAATCCAAAACCCAACAGGAAAACATCAAACCTTAGAGCGTGAGCTGGGTGCAGTGGTGTGTGCCTGCAGTCTCAGCTACTTGGAGAAGTTCAGGTGAGAGCAATGCTCGAATCTAGGAATTCAAGGCCAGCCTGGGCAACACAGTGAGACCCTGTCTCTAAAAAAAAAAAAAAATCACTTAAAGTTTTGAGAATAATCTTTGACTCCACGTCCTGCCTTCTAGACACACTTAGGTGGGAGTTGGTCCTTTAACGTTTCCAGGGACTCCTGCTCTAATGGCTTTGCTGGGTGCAGTCCACACAGCAGCTCTCATGGGTTGGAGTTTGGTGCCTGCCCCTCTCCCAGGCTGGGATCATACTCCAATGGCTCCACAGTTGTGAGGTCTTGAGAGCAGCCCCACTCCCGTGGCTCCACTGGACATTCCCCTGGTGCCCCTTTCTTCTGGCCTAGTAGGGGCTCTTCGTGGTGGCCCTGACTTCACTAGGCATTGCCCTAGTGGGGACTCTGCAGTGGTCCTGCCCCTGCAGCATTTTTCTGCCTGGGCCCCGAGGCTCTCTGAGATATCCTTTGAAATCTAGGTTGAGGTAGCCATGGATCCACAGCTCATACACTCTGTGCATGAGCTCTGCCTGCAAAGTTAGCACCAAGTGGATACTGCCAAGGCTTATTGCTTATGCCTTCCAGAGTGGCGGCCTGAGCCACATGTGGATCCACTTGAGCTATGGCTGGGGTGGCCAAGGAGCACTGCACAAAAATGTAGGGAGCATTTTTGAGATTTGAGGCAGCAGTGGGCAGCGAGCCCTGAGGTCCCGTGAGTATCCTGAAACCCTCCTTTAGAACTCTGCTACCCTCAAGAATGTGGCCCTCTGGTCCTGTGAGACTTGTAGCAGATCTCTGAAATCTTGAGGACAGAAGATCTCTGAAATGCCATCAATTGAGTCTGAAATGGGCCACTTTTCTATTGCTTTGATGAATAGTATCTGGCTCCCTTCTGTCCATGCTAATCTCTTTATCCAAGTGTAGCTTATCCACACCCTTAATCTTCTCCCCTAAACATGCGGTTTCATCCTTCACATGGCCAGGATGAGATTTTCAAAATCTTTATATTCTGCTTCCCTTTTGATTATAAATCCTGTCTTTAACTTGTTTCTCTTTTCTTGTGTTTTATAAGCAGTTAAGAGAAGCCATGCAGCCATGCTTAGAGTTTTTCTTTGCCAAATACCTACTTCATCACTTTTGAATTCTGCTTTCACAGAGCAGCAGGGCACAGATATAATTTAGACAACTTCTCTGCCACTTTGTAACAAAGATGGCCTTTCCTCCAGTTTCCAATAAGAAATTCCTCATTTCTGTCCAAGACCTTATCAGAATGACCTTTCCTGTTCATATTTCTACCAACATTCTGTGCTTGACCTACTTAGATAATCTCTACAGCACTTTTCTGGGAAGACCCAGCCCTCACCAGAATCTCCCTTAATGAAATACAGGCTTTTTCCAGCACTCATTCCAAAACTGTTTCAGCCTCTATCCATTGCCCAGTTCTAAAGCCACATTCACATTTTCAGGTATATATATATATATATATATATATGTAGCAATACTCTACTCCTGGTACCCATTTCTGTCTTAGTCTGTTTGTGCTAGTACAACAGAATACCATAGGCTGGGTAATTTATAAAGATCAGAAATTTACTTCTCACAGTTCTGTAGGCCAGAAGGTCCAAGATCAAGGTGTCAGCAGGATTGGTGTCTGGTAAGGGCTGCTCTCTGCTTCCAAAATGGCGTCTTGTTGTAGCATCCTTCAGTGGGGAGGAATACTGTGGCCTCCCACGGCAGAAGAGACAGAAAGCAAGAGAGCCCTCCCTCCAGCCTTGAGCCCTTTTACAAAGGTACCACTTCCATTCACCTCTCAAAGCCCACACCTCTTAACACTGTTGTATCGGGGATTAGGTTTCAACATGAATTTTGGAGGGACCCCATCATTAAAACTACAGCAATGAGGATGTAAAGAAATTGGAACCCTCGTACATTGCTGCTGGGAATGTGAAGTGATGCTGCCACTTTGAAAAACAGTCTAGTGGATCTGCAAATGATTAAACATGGACTTAGTGTATGACCCGGTAATTCCACTTCTAGGTATATACCCAAGAGAATTGAAAGCATATATCCACCTAAAAACTTCTACACAGATGTTTATAGCAGCATTATTCATAAAAGCCAAAAAATGGAAAAAACATAAACGTCCATCAATAGTGAATAAACAAAAGGGGTTATATCTTTGCAATGCAACATTATTCATCAATAAAAAGGAATGAAGTGCTGAAATACGCTATAACACGGGCGCTCTTGAAAACATTCTGCTCGGTGAAGCCAGACACAAAAGACTATGTATTTTATTACCCCACTTATATGAAATGTTAAATTAGGCACTTTACAGAGACAGAAAGTAAATGGGTGGTTGCTGGGGGCAAGGGGGAGGGTGAGAAGTTGGGAGGTGGGTCATGGGGAGTGGTTGCTAATGGGTACAAGGTGTCTTTTGGGGATGATAAAAATGCTCTAAATTTAACTATGGTAATGGTTGCAGAACTTTGCAAATAACTTAAAAACATTGAATTGTACACTTTAAACAGCAGAACTCTATGGCATGCAAATTACATTTCGATAAAGTTGTTTAAAAAACCGAAATGAGAACGAACTGTATAGACATTCTTATGGAGCTTGAAATATATGGAATATATTATATTAAAAGATATGGAACATATAGAAACACAAGAGCATATAACTTGGAAAGGGGGTAAATGGAGTTAGACAGATCGTAGATCCTTGCATTTCCTGGGGAAGTGGAAAAGTAGCAATTAATATTTCATGCTAACAAGAAAAGGAAGGGTATTGAAATTTCTAGGTAAGCCGCAATAGAATTGTCAAACTAAGACAGGACAAAAATGGAATAATAAAATATAATCAATCCCAAAGGGCAAGAACAGAGTGAAAAATAACATAGAAGAGGTTAGATAGATATAAATACAAAGTAGGATTTAAAAAGGGAAATTTATCAGCAATTGGACTGAAACTACACGGGCAGATTCTCCAGTTGAAAGACAAAGCTTGTCAGGATGGGTTTTCAAAACTCTACATGCTGTTTTCAAGAGATACATGTAAAACTTAAGAATGCAGAAAAGTGAAAAGTAAAAGGATGGAAAAACATATACCCTGCAAACAGTAACCAGAACAAAGTCAGTCTAGCTTGACGTCTGGTAGGCAAAATAGCATGAAAGGAAAAGTCATTGGATGGCATAAGCCCTTTATAATGATAAAGGTTATGTTCATCAGAAAAATATAGCAATTGTATATTTGTATGTACCCAATAACAAAGCCTCAAAATAGCTAAAGAAAAATGACAGAACCACAAGGAGCAGCAGACAAATTCACAGTCTTAGTGCAAGTTCTCCGTAATTGGTATAATAAGCAGACACAAAATCAGTATGCATACGGAAGATTTGAAATACACCATCAACAGACTTGGCCTAATTGGCATATAAAGAAATTTGCATCCAACTGCAGAATGTACATTATTTTCAAGCACACACGAAAGATTATTTTAAAATTGACCTCATTTTTGGCCATAAGACAAATCTTAATACACTTTAAAGGATTGAAATCATACATAAAAATCTGACACAAGATAGCAACTATGAATTGAGAAATACTCATCTAAGTAATTCACAGGTCAAGAAAAATCATCATGCAAATTAGAAAATGTTTTGAATGAAATGAAAATAAAAGCAACGCACATCAAAACATATGGGAGGCAGTTAAGCAGCACTTAGAAAGAAAGTTACAGCCGTAAATATTTACTTTAGAAAATAATCAAGGCTGGGAATCAATGGGCTAAGCAATCATCTTAAGGAGTTAAAAAAAAAATAATCAAACCAGGGCTAGGAACAGTGGCTTACGCCTGTATTCCCAGCACTTTGGGATCCCCAGTTGGGAGGATAGCTTGAGTTCAGGAATTTGAGACCAACCTGGGCAACATAGTGAGACCCCATCTCTCCAAAATAATAATAATAATAATAATAATAATAATAATTAGCTGGGCATGGTGGTGCACACCTGTAGTCCCATCTGCTTAGGAGGATGAAGTGGGAGGATCACTTGAGCCTGGGAGATCAAGGCTGCCGTGAGCCATGGTCACGCCGTTGCACTCCAGCCTGGGCAACAGGATGCCTCAAAAATAAAACCAGGCCTGGTGCTGTGGCTCACACCTGTAGTCCCAGCAGTTTGGGAGGCCAAGGCGGGCAGATGACGAGGTCAAGAGATTGAGAATGTCCTGGCCAACATGATGAAATCCCGTCTCTACTAAAAATACAAAAATCAGCTGGGCGTGGTGGCACGTGCCTGTAGTCCCAGCTACTCAGGAGGCTGAGGCAGGAGAATCACTTGAACCCAGGAGAAGGAGGTTGTAGTGAGCCGAGATTGTGCCAGTGCACTCCAGCCTGGTGACAGAGTAAGACTCCATCTCAAAAATAAAAATAATAATAATAATAAAACCATAAACAAGACCAGAAAAATAGGCCAGGCATGGTGGCTCACACCTGTAATCCCAGCACTTTGGAAGGCTGAGGCAGGCAGATGACAAGGTCAGGAGATTGAGACCATCCTGGCCAACATTGTGAAACCTCGACTCTACTAAAATACAAAAAATTAGCCAGGCGTGGTGGTGCACGCCTATAGTCCCAGCTACTCGGGAGGCTGAGGCAGGGGAGTTGCTTGAACCCGGGAGGCGGAGGTTGCAGTGAGCCGAGATCGCGCCGTTGCACTCCGGCCTGGCTCCAGAGCGAGACTCCATCTCAAAAACAAACAAACAAACGAACAAACAAAAATCAAAGGAAATAGGGGAAAATAATAAAGATGAGCTTAGAAATTAATGAAATAGAAAAAAGTACGAGAAAATTAATGAAATCAGCAATTAATTCTTTGAAAACACTTAAGAGACAAGGATTCACTTGTTTGAGCCTATTTCCCTGGAGACTCTCAGCACAAATAATGATGTCATGCCTGTATCTGTGATAGCCAGATAGAGTCAAGTGCTTAGGACAAGTATTCCAGGCCAGAGGAAGGTGGAGGGAGATTTAACACTGGAAGAGATGTCTGTGATGGAAGCAGAGCCTGGAGGGTTTATAATAGGTTCTGCAACCATCACCATAGTTAATTGGTATTTATAATACCAATTATAAGTAATTGGTATTAATTCTTTATAATACCAATTATAAGTAATTGGTATTAATTCTTAAATGTTTGGAAGTGAAGCCATCTGGACCAAGGCTCTTCTTTGTGGGATTTTTTTTTTATTACTAATTTAATCTCTTTATTTATTTGCTCAGATTTTCTATTTTTCCTTGAGTCAGTTTTGGTAGTTTGTGTCTTTCTAAGAAATTATCCATTTCATCTAAGTCATCTAATTTATTGGCATATGATTGTTCATAGTATTTAAATGGCATCTTTGAAGATAAGAGAAGTGGCTACACACAAACTAAGGAATATAGGTGGCCTCTGGAAGCTGTAAAAGGCAAAGAAATGGATGCATTTATAGAGCGTCTGGAGGGAGCATGGGCCCGCTGACACCTTGATTCAGCCCAGCGTGCTGACACCCTGATTCAGCCCAGCATGCTGACACCCTGATTCAGCCCAGTGTAACCCATTTTGGTCTTCTGGCCTCCAGATTGTAAAATAATAAATATGTGTTGTTTTAAGCCACCAAGTTGGTGATAAATGGTTGTAGCAGCTATAGGAAACTAAATAGAGGCCGTCAGGAAAAACTGTAGCAATTTAATTGAAATTTTACATAAAATGGATAAACTTCTAGAGAAACACAATGCTCCAAAATTGGCACAAGAAGAAAAAGAAAATCTGGATAAACCTATAACCATTGACTTTTAACTAAAAACCTTCCCACAAAGAAAACTCCAAGTCCAGATGGCTTCACCAGAGGATTCTGCCTGCAAATAACACTTCTAATACACAACCTCTTCTAGAGAAAGAAACAAAGGGAAGATTACCCGATCCATTTTATGAGGCCAATTTAATTTGATATGAAAAAGAGAAGAGGGTAGACAACAGGAGAAAGAAAAATTACAGGCAAACTCACGCAAAACACAGATGCAGAAATTCTAAACAAAACGTTAGAAAAGTGACCCACCTACAAGGTAGATTTAACATTATAAACTCAAATGTTACTTGCCACATTTGAAGGAGAAAAAGTGTATGTTCATTTCAACAGATGCAGAAAAAACATTTGACAAAGCCCAAACTCCATTTATGAAAAAAGAAACTCTTAGAAAACTGGAAATATAGGCTGAGCACAGTGGCTCACGCCTGTAATCCCAGCATTTTGGGAGGCCGAGACTTTGGGAGGCTGAGGCGGGTGGGTGACCTGAGGTCAGGAGTTAGAGACCAGCCTGGCCAACAGGCAAAACTCCGTCTGTACTAAAAATACAAAAATTAGCTGGGCGTGGGGGCGCATGCCTATATTCCCAGCTAGTCGGGAGGCTGAGGCACGAGAATCGCTTGAACTGGGGAGGCAGAAGTTGCAGCGAGCCACGATCATGCCGCTGCACTCCAGTCTGGGTGACAGAGAGAGACCCTGTCTCAAAATAAAAAAAAAAAAAGAAAAAGAAAAAATTTAATCTGATAAATGGTAGCTAGAAAAATTATAGAAGACATATATTTATTGGTAAAATGCTGAAAACCTTCCTTTTAAAATCGGCAGCTAGATAAAGATACCTGCTCCCCCACTTCTCTTTAGCATTGGACTGAAAATCAAGCCTTACTGTAAGGCAATACAAAGAAATGAGGTCATAAGGATTGGAAATGAGGAAACAGATTCATCATTATTTACAGCGAATTTGCTCATGTATGTAGCAAGTCTAGAGATTCTATAGGTACATTATTGGAATTCATTAGAGAGTCTAGTAATTCAATATACAAAAGTGAGTTGTATTTCTGTATACCAGAAACAAACAGCAAATGGAAATTTAAAAGATGCCTTTTAAATACTATGAACAATCATATGCCAATAAATTAGATGACTTAGATGAAATGGATAAATTTTTAGAAAGACACAAACTACCAAAACTGACTCAAGGAAAAATAGAAAATCTGAACAGATAAAGAGATTAAATTAGTAACTTTTTTTTTTTTAAGAAAACAACTTTCCACAAGGAAGAGCATTGGTCCAAATTGCTTCACTGCCAAACCAATTATTTGTAAGTTATTCCAGAAAAATCAAAGAAGAGGGAAAACTTTCACAATTCATTCTATGAGGCCACCATTTTCCTGGTGCCAAAACCAGACAAAGACATTACAAAACTACAGACTAATATCTTTTACGAATATAGATACAAAAAGTCTGCAATAAAATACTATCAAATAGAATCCAACAAGGATTATCCACCATGACCAATTGGAATTTATCCCTATAAGTAAGGTTGATTTAACACCCAGAAACAGTTAGTGTAATACACCATATCAATACAGCGGTAAACCACATGATCATCTCAACAGATGCAGAAAAAGCATTTGACAGGCTGGGCACGGTGGTTCATGCCTGTAATCTCAGCACTTTGGGAGGCCGAGGCAGGCGGATCATGAGGTCAGGAGATCGAGATCATCCTGGCTAACACGGTGAAACCCCATCACTACTAAAAAATACAAAAAATTAGCCAGGCATGGTGGCGGGCGCCCTGTAGTCCCAGCTACTCGGGAGGCTGCGGCAGGAGAATGGCATGAACCCAGGAGGCCGAGCTTGCAGTGAGCTGAGATTGCGCCACTGCACTCCAGCCTGGGTGACAGAGCGAGACTCCGTCTCAAAAAAAAAAAAAAAAAAAAAGCATTTGACAAAATTCAACACTCTTTCGTGATAAAAATACTCAAACTAGGATTAGAGTTCACCCTCACTGCTTCTGTTCAACATCGTACTGGAAGTTCTAGCCAGGACAGTTAGGCAATAAAAGAGGAATCTGCACTGGAAAGGAAAAGGTAAAATTATTTTTATTTGCAGATTACATAACCCTTTGTGCAGAAAATCCTAAGCAATTCACACACACACAAAGTAGAACTAAGAAATGAGTTTAGAAAGTTTCAGAATACAAGATCAATATGCAAAAATATATTATATTTTTATACAATAGCAATGAGCAATCTGAAATGAAATTGTGAAAACAATTTACTTACAATAGCACTAAAAGGAACAAAATACTTACAGATACACTTAACAAAGAAATAAAAAATGTATATTCTGAAAGCTATAAAACATTGTTGAAAGAAATTAAAGAAAATCTAAATAAATGGAAACACATCCCATGTTTGTAGATCAGAGTAATTAATATTGTTAATATAATTAATTTATATGCTCCCAATAATTTTTTATTATTGTTTATATTTATATTTATTTATTATTATTTTTTATTAACAAATCAATAATTTATATTAATAATTAATCAATTTAAATTAATAATTAATGTTTATTATTTATTATTGTTTATATTTGTATTTATATTTTTATATAATAATTTATATTATTTTATACTCCCTAAATGATCTATAAATTCATTGTAATCACTGCCAAAATCCAGGCTTGCCTCTTTGCACAAACTGACAATCTGACCCAAAAATTTATATAGACACTAAGGGATCCAGGATATGTAAAACACTGTTGGAAATAAAGAGCAGAGTTAGAGGACTCACACTTCCTTATTTCAAAATTTACTATAAAGCTACAGTACTCAAAGCAGTGTGGTATTGACATAAGTGTAGACATATGTATCAATGAAATAGAATTGAGAATCCAGAAATGAATCTTCACATTTATAGTCAATTGATTTTTGACAAGGATGTTAAGACCATTAAATGGGGAAAATAGTCTTTTCAACAAATGGTGCTAAGACACCTGACTATTCACATGCAAGGGAGTGAAGCTGGACCACTATTTCATGCCATATAAAAAATTAACTCAAAATGGGTCAGACCTAGGAGCTAAAACTATAAAACTCTTAGGACTAAATCTGGGGGTAAATCTTTGGTTTCTTAGATATTGAGGTAGAAGGCTGGACTCAACTCCAGAGGTGGGGCTTAGACTCTGGACCAGATTGAAGACTAGCTGAACCAAGGAAGAGGCAAAAGCACTCTTAAGTCTCCGTAAGACACACCCACCAATGCCATGTCAGCTTACCATTGCCATGGCAAGACTGGAAGTTACTGCCCCTTTCTATGTCAATGATCCAGAAGTTACCACCCTTTTCCTAGAAATTTCTGCATAACCTGACCCTTAATTTGCATGTAATTATAGGTGGGTATAACTATGACTGCAGAACTACACTTGAGCTGCTACTCTGGGCACATTGCCTATGGGGTGGTCCTGCTCCACAGGGAGTAGTACCTCTGCTGCTGCCATACACTGCCACTTCAGTAAGAGTTGCTGTCTAACATCACTGGCTCAGAATTCTTTCTTAGGTGAAGTCAAGAACCCTCCCAGGCTAAGTCCCAATTTTGGGGCTTGCCTGCCCTGCATCACCAGCATTTTGGGAGGCCAAGTAGGAGGATCGCTTGAGGCTAGGTGTTCAAGACCAGCCTGGGCAACATGGTGAAACCCTGTCTCTACAAAAAATGCTCCAAAGTTGCTGCACCATTTTACATTTTAGCAGTGAACGAGGGTTCTAATTTCTCTACATCCTCACTAACACTTGTTATCTGTCTTTTGATGATAGCTATTCTATAGCTATTCTATAACCACATAGAAGCATTATTCTTTAAAAAATATTATATATATAACTTTTATAATATTACATATATAACATCTCATTGGGTTTTGATTTCTATTTCCTCGATGGCTAATAATGTTGAACATCTTTTTGTATGCTTATTGGCTATTTGTATATTTTATTCAGAGAAATATCTATTCAAATCCTTTGCCTACTTTTAGTTGGTTTGTCTTTGTATTATTGAGTTGCAAGAGTTTTTTTTATATGTCCTAGATACAAATCTCTTATCATATAGATGGTGTGCAAAAATTTTCTCCGATTCTGTGAGTTGTCTTTCCACGTTCTTGATGGTGTCCTTTGAAGCACAAACATTTTTCATCTTGCTGAAGTTCATTTTATATATATGTATGTCATGTGAGCAGTGTGGGAGCAGTTGCCCCTGCTCAGATGCCCTGACTTACGTGCTCAGGACAAATTCCCAGAGATAGACTTTCTGGGTGGAAAGGCATGCATGCTCCTACGAGTTCCTGCAGCTGTCATTAGTGTTCAGGAAGACGTGAATGGCTTTGTTTTCTACAGGCTGAAGGGGCACAGAACTGGCGTCCCATCCCAGTCTGATACTCTCTGAGCTTCTTGGGGCAGCTTCTGCCTGCCTCCAGGGCCTAGAGAGAGAAGGAGCATGGCTGCATTTCTGTCCTGGGTTGAAGTTGTTTGCTGATGACCCCAACTCCTGGGACCTGCCTCACTGCCCTATGTCAGTGCTGACCAGTGCAGGGTCAACTCCACACGCAGGGGCCCAGGTGGGTGATGGCCCAGGCATAGACCTTTTTCCAGCCCAATTTTCCCTCCATATGAAACTGTCCCTTTCTCTAGGAATATCCCAGAATCAGGGAGCATGCTGTGTTGAAGGAGAACTTCAGGCTGGAATTCATCCCTTTGGTGGCTTTAAAAATAGACCAGCCATTATGCAGGTAATATGTTAATGTCAGGATTAGCATCATATGGTAATTGGCTCAGAGGCCACAGGGCCCACCTCATCTTTGGAGAGTCAAACCCAAGTATATTTAAAGCAAAGAGTTTGCTCCCTGGCAAGGCTGTCCTTCAAGTAAACCCACAAGGAGGGAGGAAGAGTAGAGGTCCCAGAGATGGCTGAGAGAGAGCATCTCAGAGAGGAAGGCGTGCAGGCAGAGCAATCCAGCACCAGCTGCCGGTGCCAGAATTGTGCATTCATAAATGCAAATGGATCCGCCCGGGACCTGGAGCGGCGGGCAGGAGATAAATGGAAAATTTTGGAATATAATTAACGTAATGGTAGTCCTCCGGCCCCGCAGAGTTCAATTTGCAGAAGCAATGTTTCAGTCCTGGGCTGTTTATCACACCACGGAGGCCGGTTACACAGAGATAACAGAAAAGCTGTTGTGTGGTCTGAGCGGCGATTTGTCTTGGAGAGGATCCTGACAGTGATGTTTAAGGAAGCGTTTTTACTAAGACATGTTGGGGAAAATGAGTGGGTCCGGTTGGATGACTGGCCTCCAGGCACTCTTGATAAGACTGACAGTCTTGGTGAGCCTGGGAAATTGCCAGACGCCAGATTTCACCCCAGAAGCAGGAGTTGGTGGGCTGAGAAGCCCAGGCTGGGGCTTCTGTGGCCTCCTCTCAGGTGACCCAGCTGCTGTCTGCGACCCTGAGGGAGAAAGAATTCTGTGTCTTTGGAGGTAACCAAAGATAGAATAAAGGCTTGGAGGTGGTAGTTGATGCTGCCAGTTGCCTAACTAATAGCTACTCTCCCTGATTTTGGTCAGAGTTGCAATATGCCCATTTAGAGCACTGGTTCTCCCAGCCTACTTTGCAGCTAGAGGTGGCCTGATGGCACTGTTATGGTAAAAAAAGACGTGAGTGACAGTCACTAGGGATGGCTTTTAGAAAAGCTTTGTAAAAGGACCACAGCCAGCTGCCGTTTTCCTTTTTTGGAACTTTGTGTTATAAAGAAATTCCTGCCTGGAAGGCAGAGGTAGTGTTTTGATCTTAGCACCTATTTTGTGACCATGGGGATCAAAGTCACAGGCAGAGGATGATGGAGTGACAGGAGGGAGGGAGCCTTGGCACTGATGACGTTGTTGGACTGAACCAGCTGAATGTGATCTCTGGGCTTTTCCATGAGACAAAACTCCTTACTTGCTTAAGCTGCTGGACTCTGTGATGCTAACTGGCCCATTGTGATCTTGCATCTCTCTGGAGCTCAGGAGAGATGCTGGATGTGCCACTCTGGTAGTAATCCCCACTCAGGTAAGAAATGAAGCCCTGCCAGGGATGAGTCCTCCTGGGGTGAGGAGAAGGGCACCCAGAGAAAGCCCAGGACATCAGCATTAGAGAGAGGCAAGGTGAGGAACCAGAGCCCTCCTAAGAGTGAGGAGGGACAGAAGAATTTGGAGAACAAGGTGTTACAGAAGTCAAGGGTCTCCAGTTTTTTCAGCCACTCCTGGCATACTCTCCCAGATAAATAAAAGGTACTTCACCTGCAATGGCCCCTAAGTGGAATCCATCCTCTACCCTCAGACCTCCTCTTCTGCCTCTACTGTCCATCCAAGTAATGGCTTCATCACCCACCTACATTCCTTCTCCCTCACACACCCTCCCTTGTGAAGCTCTTCCCTCTCCCCTCCATTCTATCTGGATCTCTAGCTCTAACTCCATCTCTGACTCTGTCTCTGTGTCATAGTCTAAGCTTCTAGCATGTCCTGCCTAGACCATTTCATTGTGTCCTGCCTGGACTATCATGTCCTGCTTGGACCTTCGTCGAATGTCAATACATCTTCCATCCAGCCTTTCTGTGCATGCCGACATGGCTTTCCAAAAATCTTTATGTTACTCCTTTGCTTAAAACCTTTCAGTGCCTTCACTGCTTACCCCCCAATAATCTGCTTGGCATGGACTGAAGGCTCTTTATTATCTGCCCCCGCCCCATCCCTGTTTAGCTGATACTGTAGGCATTTCAGATAATTCTGTTGCCTAAGTGAGTCGTGTTCTTCTAGCATTCTGAGGCTTTGCTATTTCCTCTTCCTGGAATGCCTTTCCCTTGGCCCTGGTGGTGAGCTCCTGCTTGTCCCTAGGGAGCCTTGTCAAGCTCTTCTTCTTTGAAGCCTGGGTTCTGGGGTCAGAATTAATTGCAATTTCACTTTCCTTACTATGGCACTTCGCTTGAACCCAGTGAATTGAGAAACTCAGCATACTGCACCATCATGAATCATGTCCACACCCACATCCCTCACCAGAATGTGGGCTCCTTGATATCAAGAACCATGTCTGAGTTAAAGCATTCAACCCGAGGCTTGGCTTGGCGCCTCGTGAGTCATTGTGGGATGGTGGATGGATGGATGGTTGAGTAACTGGATGGATGGATGGATGGATGGATGGGTAGGTGGATGGATGGGTGAATGAATGAGTGGATGGATGAAACATGCGTGGGTATATGGATGGATGAGGGGGTGGGTGGATGTTTGAGTATGTGGGTGGATGGATGAGTAGGTGGATGTATGGATGGGTGGGTGGATGAATGGATGAGTACGTGGGTGAGTGGGTGGATAGACAGGTAGATGTATGAACGTGTGAAAGGATGGATGAGTGGGTGGATGGATGGATGAGGGGGTGGGAGGATGGTTGAGTAGGTGGATGGATGGGTGGGTGAGTGAATGGATGAGGGGGTGGGTAGATGGATGGATGGGTGAGTGGATGACTACATGGGTTGATGAATCCAGTGGATTCATGAATGGACAGGTGGATGGATGGGTGGGTAGGTGGATGGGTGTGTGAATGGAAGGACAGATGGATGGATAGGTAGGTGGATGGAAGGATGGATGTGTGGGTAGGGGGTAGATGGGTGGGTGGGCGAATGGATGGGTGGATGGCTGGATGGATAGATGGATGAATTACTGGGTGCATTCACTTGTTCTTTCCTCTGCCTTACCTGTCTTCATAGCCCTTAGCACCATCTGCATCATGAACATTTACTTATTTTTTTACGTATTATCCACTTTACCGAACTAGAATGTGAACTTCATGAAGAGAGAAACTTGTTGAAGACTACTTTCTCAAAGCCCAAAATTGTTTCAGACACATAGCAACTGCTCAGTAATAGCTGATTAACAAAGAAATGAGGCAGAGGCCTGGAAGGAGGGTCCAGGTCTTCTTTCACGAAGCCCAGGCCACCTTATGTGCTCTAATGTGGTGTCTTCTTCCATTGAAATAAAGGGACACAAAAAGGGATGCCTAGACTCAGGGCCAGTCCAGGTCCAAATGGGGAACCAGATTTGCCCTTGAGCAACCGGAATCTCGGGAAAGTGTGTTACATGCTGTATTTCTGACTCAGAGCATGAGGGAGAATAGAGGAACAAGAGGTGGGATGCAGCTTGTATGAAAGGAAACTTCTGAATGGGCACAGGGGAAGGCTTCCTGAAGGAGGAGGTATCTGAACTGGGCTTGGAAGGATATTTAGGATGAAGATGGCAGATGCAGGCATGGAGGAGCAGAGGTGAGGGGAGTTGGGAAAGAAGGCAGGGGCCAGTTTGGCCTTAGGGCGGGGCGCAGTGGATGGAGGGATGGGCAGGAAACAGTTGGGGAAAGTAGATTGGGAGCAAGCCTACTTGTAATATCTGAGAAATGACCTAGGAGAGGTATCCGGGGCACTGGAAAAATAGGCCAACACAGGTGGTGCTCTTGGTAGGACCTTGTTTCATAGGGCTTGCAGATCCTTGCAGCAGGTGTGTGCCTGGGCCTGCCTACAGGGAGTAGCTCAGAGGCGGACATGTGACGCAAACTGGCCAATCAGGGTCTTCTCTGAGACTCTCTCTCTCTCTCACTTCCTGGAGCAAGACAGTCTCTGAGCCTGTCAAGGGTGAGACATCGTTGAACCAATTTCCCAGTCAGTGAAGATGAGAAGAAAAGCCACAAAAGCCCACGTGCCACATGGGGCACCTGGAAGACTGGCTTCATGGGTGCAGAGCTAATGCCAGCTTCTGAGTTGTGGGCAAAAGGCAGGATGAGAGTGAGGTGCCTCTTGGGCTCGCGAGAAGGGAAATTTCTACAAGGTCACTGGGGAAGACTTCCTAGAGGAGGTGGTGTCTGTCTGAACTGGGCCTAGGAGGATATGTAGGATGAAGATGGGTAGACGCAGGCATGGGGTCCACCAGCCCTCGTCCCTTGGGAGTAGAGCACCTGGCTGACTGTCCCTGGATCTCACGCAGAAGCTGGAGCCTTTGGAGGCTTGGTAGGAAGACGTGAGCATGTGGGGCACACTGAACACGGAGAAGAAAGAATGCAGCAGCTTTGCTTAGAGAGACTCTTTCTACCAGGCCCGCGGGCCGATCGCCCAGGGCTTGGCAGGGCTGTGGCAGCACTCCTCGGCCAGCTCAGGTGTAGCAACAGGGCTGGGGGTGGAACCAGGAGAGTGAGGTCAAGGCTAGAGGGACGGTGCCTGGTTGTCCTCACACCTCAGCTGCCAGAGGTGGCCTGGGGACCCACTCCAAAGCCCCTGGGTGTAGCCTGCCTCGAGCAGAGCCCTGCAGCTGCCCCAGGCCCACAGGGCTGGTTGCTAAGAGACAAGACCCTGGAGGCCGACAGCCAACTTTCAGGCTGTGACTCAGTAAGGACCCTGGCTTTTGCCTCTGGCTCATGGCGTCTTTAGAAACTGAATTCTCAGACAGCCACCTGAGGTTGAGGGGAGCAGGGGCCTAGAGAAATCCCACACCTGGGACATAGGGTAGCCCGAGCTCAGCCCTCCCATCCTGCCCTGGAACCAGTCCAGATGGGCCCAGAGGAGGTGGCACAGGGAGACGCTCCCAGTGGGCACACCAGCTCCCCAGGGCTCCCTGCGCTGCAGGGGGGATGTCTCCGATGTCACCTGGACCGTGCTTACCCTCCCCCTGCCACACTTAACCTCCCTGTGTGCCAACACATGCACACACGTGCATGCACGCACCCCACGCAGACACCAAACATGCACACAGCACACTCGTCACTCACACGCCACACACCCATGCACACACACACACCACACCACACACTACACGTGGTTGCAGTCACACCAGATGTAGATGCATGTTCCAAGATATCACTTTTTCTCTCCTCCAGGATTCCTTCTGCCTTTTTCTAGAAAATCTCTAAGGTCCTGCATTAAATGTCAGATCATGGGAAAGGCTGTCCCTGAACCTGTTCAGCCGGGAGACTCTGTGATCCCTTACAGAGCATGGCCTATGGTGCTATTGTTGGTTTAGGGACTGAATGCACCTTACACTGTAAACTCCTTCAGGTCAGGAGCCGAAGCTTCTTCGTGGATTATAGCCAGTACGTAACTCAAGACAGGCCTTCACCAAATGCTTATTAAATTAAATGAAGAGGCCGGGCATGGTGGCTCACGCCTGTAATCCCAGAACTTTGAGAGACTGAGACGGGAGGATCACCTGAGGTCAGGAGTTCAAGACCAGCCTGGCCAACATGGTAAAACCCCGTCTCTAATAAAAATACAAAAATTAGCCAGGCGTGGTGGCGGGCACCTGTTATCCCAGCTAACTCAGGAGGCTGAGGCACAAGAATCACTTGAACGCAGGAGGCGGGGGTTGCACTGAGCCGAGATTGTGCCACTTTACTCCACCCTGGGTGACAGAGCAAGACTCTGTCTCAAAAAAAAAGAAAAAGGAATGAAGAGATGAATGCATGACTGACAAAAAAACAGAACCAAGATTTGTTAAGTGCTGGGCCAGAGCCGTTTCTTTGTCTCTCTCTTTTGAAAGGATAAGGATATTTTACTCATTCTGCTTATGTTTAATGCATTTTGTTATTTTAGCTCAAACATAATTGCCTTTTCAGCATTTTTCTTCAAAATGATGATTTAGGGTCATCCAAATCTCAGTGCATAGTGATAATATTTCTATACGATTTCCATTCAAAGTGAAGAATTTGAAATTTGGGGATGCTTTCAGTAAGATCTAGTGAACAAAAGGAGCTTTTGCCTAAGAGGATATCTTTTAAAATGTGCTCTGTAAAGTTGCTTGGGGTCTAGGAGAACTAGATTATGGGGTTTTTCTAGGAACATCTGCGGACAGGCTTCCAGGCCCTTCCCAGAGTCTCTGCCCATCAAGGCCTTCTCCCTGGGGCCCTGAGGTCTCCACCACCTCCCCTCCAGCTTGCATCCCCCTCTACGACTATCTGAAGGGTCCCGACCAACATCTGCACCTTCCCCACCAGGCTTTGCTCCCAGCCTTCTTTTTGAACAGGAAGCCATCTCGAAACTCAGTGTCCCAGGAATAAGCTGTTCGTATGCACCCTCTGAGCCTCTGGAAAGAGGCTCATCTGAATCTTCAGGAGCAGGTGAACAGCATCAGGAAACAACAGATGTTTCAGCCCTGTCTAGGGCTCCATCGTTCTAGGTGCAGAACATCTAGGCCCTCTCCAGCCAGGGTCTTTTCTCCGACTGAGAGCTGCTTATTTTATTTTATTTTATTATTTTATTTTTTTTGAGACAGAGTCTCGCTCTGTCGCCCAGGCCGGAGTGCAATGGTGCGATCTCGGCTCACTGCGGCCTCTGCCTCCCAGGTTCAAGTGATTCTCCTGCCTCAGCCTCCCGAGTAGCTGGGATTACAGGCACCTGCCACCATGCCTGGCTAATTTTTTTGTATTTTTAGTAGAGATGGGGTTTCACCATGTTGGTCAGGCTGGTCTCGAACTCCTGACCTCAGGTGATCTGCCCACCTTGGTCTCCCAAAGTGCTGGGATTACAGGCGTGAGCCACCGTGGCTGGACTGTTTATTTCTAAACCTAAATTTAAGCTTTCATTCTCTCCCTCCATTTCACTCTCTGCCTTGAGTGTGGGTCATGGTGATCTTAAGATTAAAAACCAACGATCGAGTGGATGAGTCAAAAATGCTGGACTGATGTCTTGATTTGACTTCCCACTCTGCCACCAGTGGTAAGTCAGGTTTCTCATCTGAGCCTCTGTTTGCTCACCCTGTAAAGTGGGAAAATCCTATGACCCTATTTTTGTAAAGATAAGTCAAGAAAATGAACTGCTATTAGTGGAGGGCTTCATGACCGTGAGAACTATAGAACCTGAAGAAAAGCATCCAAATAGTCTGAGTATTCGTGCAGGGAAAACCCCTGGAGGCACGTTCCTCTGTGACTGTGCATGCGTGTGCACACATACGAAGGTGGCTGGCTCTCCCGCGACTCACAGAGGTGACTACGGCAGAAACACAACGCCAGCACAGCAGGTCCTAGGGTGTGATGGTACCTCCTCCTGGGTGTTAAGTGGAGACCAGAAGTGCAGAGGACCAACCTCCTAAAGGCAGAAGAAAATGGCAAGTGGCCAATCGTTATACGTTGAGGCTACCATTGCATGTTCTGGGTTTACCGACTCTGTTTACCAGCCCGGTAGCCCTGGGCCTATCACTTAATATCCTTGTGCTGCAGTTTCTTATCTTCGAAACCTGGATAATAACAGTAGCCACCTGCTCAGGATGTTTTCAGTTGCAAAGAACAGGAAACCACAAGAACCCAAATGGGCTTTTAAAGTAAATGTCAAGATGACATTCATTTGCTAAACCGAAAGGCTCAGGTGAAGTGTGACTCAGCCGTTCAATGATGTCACAGAATATCTACTTTGGTTTTTTGCTTTCCCTCTACTTTCCTTTCTATGACATCAGATTCATCCTAAAGCTGGCTCCCTTTAGAGTCCAAAGAGGTCTGCCAGTGGCTCCCAGGCCTGCATCCTTCCTCATTCACATCCTTTGAGAGAGACAGAGTTTCTTTGTCTCATGCAAATATCACTACAGCTCCAAGTCATTCCCCAGAGGCTGGTATTATTCGGACCGATCTCAGTCCATCCCCAGATTGGAACCAATTACTAGGCCAGGGGATGGAATACGCTGACTGGTTCAGATCAGATCACATGCTCCAACCCTAGGTCTGAGAGTAGAGCCAGTTTACTTGGACATCGAAACAGACATAGGGGACGGTGGGAAGGGAGAATAATGCTAGGAGGTGACGATTATTTATTATAGTCCTCACAGCCCTTGGCTACCCAAGGTTCATACAGATTCTTCCTCTTCCCATGAACATTCAAAGTTGCCTACATCCATATAAACACAAAGAAGACAACCAAAATCTCTTCCAGCCTTCCAGGGACTGCCTTCACCTCCCAGTTCAAGATCTCATTCCAGGAATATTTACAGTCCTTCCATCAAATCTGGATGGAAGTTATCATAGTACAGGAAAAGAATAATAAAGAGAAACTCACTCACAGGACTGAGAAGTCCAGCAGGAGAGAGGCTCCTGGTGTGGTTTGGTTTAGAGGTTCTCAATGGCATTGGTGCTCCAGATCTTCCTCCGTAATTCTCTCCTGTCAATCCTCCACCAAGCAGGGGCTTTGCCCCAGTGGGGTTTCCTTATAGCTGCCAACAGCTCCCAGAGTTACATGGGCCCTTGTCCCTGTACCATGGTAGCAAGAAGGCAATCAAGTTTTGAGTCATTGCAAATCAGCCAGCATAGACTTTTGAGGTTGCAAGCAACAGAAATGCAACTCTAGCTTAAAAGAAAAGGGAAGTTATTGGTGGTCCATGTGCCTGGGATGGGGAGGACACTGGATGTCCCAAAGGGTGACAGGGCTCAGGCCAGTTCAGCCAGGTTCTAAGGGGCAGCCCCATTGCTGTCGTGGGTGGGCAGCACCCTCTGCCTTCCCCTGCCCTCTCTGAGCCGTGGCTCCTCAGCAAGGAGCTGGACCCACAACCCCCTCAGGTCCCGGAATCGAGGGGACCCTGAAGGGCATCCACACACCCGAGTATCATGGTACAGCAGCACACGTGCCCCCATGAAGGGAGAGTCTAGACTCCCCAGCCTCCCATCCAAGGCCAGCAGAAGCACTTTTGCCAACATGCAGCTGGCTCCACATGTTACCTTCTCAACCCAATTAAAGGTGGCTCTAGGGAGCGAGCTCGGAGCTGATAAATGTGCAGAAAGCAAACTGGACGCAACTGGAAAGCAAAATCTTTCCCATCACACAGACCCCACTAGCCGAGCCTGTGCTGTGGTGGCCACATGGGGAGCTCACAGGCTGTGGGAATCCGGAGCTCGCAGTGCAGCGATGCTGTGGTCCCCAGGCATGGCCACTTGCCCTGACATGGCCTGAGTCTCCTCCACAGAGGTTTGGGTTGTGATTTTAATATAAATGAATTGTCCTGGGCCCACATGATAATACCTGCCCTATTAAAATGCTTTTTGTCCCTGACACCTGGATGAGGCCCGAGGACAGGTGTGTGGGCAGGAAAAGTTCGGAAAGGAGCTGAGATTGAGTGAGGCCCTACTGCGCACCAGGACTGCCATTCCCTGCCTCATCGCCATCACCACAGTGCGGCCCCATTATCCCCACATTTGTTTTCCTATGTGTGTGTTGGGGGAGAGAGTTGGACTCTAAACACCCCCTCCCCTAAATTGCAGACATGGGGTGGGAAGGTGGGGGCCCAATGAATAATTGATGGATGAACCAATGCTATTTTGAAACCTGCATTTCAACGTGACAATATATTCGCATCTATCAGGTTGATTTCAACGATGCTGCAGGAACAAACTGTCAAAGTCCCAGTGGTTTCAGTCAAACATGTGTTTCTGCCCAAGCAAAGTCCACCACAGGTGCAGGTGATTCCCCAGAGCCACAGTCTCCCAGGGATGGCTCAGCTGCCCCAGCTGACCGGAGCACCAACATCCTGGAGCAGCAAGTCGGGAGTGCGGGGCCACCATGTCCACTACAGTGGAAAGGGGTAGGCAGAGTGGTCCTTAATGCTTCTTCCTGGAGGTGACTCATCACTTCTGCAGCCAGAGCAGGTCATACGGTCACCCCTGATTTCAAAGGAGTGTGCACCTGGAATGAGAGGAGAACCAGAAATCCTCGTTCTTTCTTCCCCAGTGCTGGTGGGCTCTCTTCTCCAGCATCACCTAAAACCTTGTTTGTCTTGGACTTGGCCTCTATCTAGAACCTTCTGCTTCTCTGAGGCAGCCCCTCTGTCTGGTCTGTGTGGATGAGTGATTTCATAATATCTGATAAGCTCTTATCCGAGCCCTGATGAATCAGAATGGGCAGACAAGGAAGAGTAGGTCCAGCTGTTCTGGGGCATAACGGTATCAGCCGTGGGCACTGCAGGGTGGACAGGGGCACCCTTCCTTCCACAGCCACTCTCTCTGTGACTCCTTCAACCCAACCAGTGGTGGGAAGGACCATATATCCTGTGCCAGAGACTGCTTCCAGGTGCAAGTGTGCAGCAGGGACCAGGGAGCTGCTCCCGACCCACCCTCTCAACTCACTCATTCGGCAAATCGTGCCTTCTCAACCCAATTAAAGGCGGCCTCAGGGAGGGAGCTTGCAGCTGGCAAATTTGTAGAAAGCAGACCGGACAACAACCAGAAAGCAAAATCTTTCCCATCACACTGACCCACATTGTGGCTCGGCCCCCAACACCTCTTTTGACCCCCTGTACACCCCTGTGGAGAGGGCTCTCCATTTTTCTTGATGAGGAAACAAAGCTCAGAGGAAAGTCACTTACAGAGCCAGAAGGAGCAGAGCTAGGAGGCTGGAGTAGGCCGTTTGCATTGCTATAAAGGAATGTGAATACCCAAGACTGGGTGATTTCTGAAGGAAGGTTTATTTGGCTCACAGTCCTGTAGGCTGTACAAGCAGCATGGAGCCGGCATCTGCTTCTGGGGAGGCCTCAGGAAACTTACAGTCATGGCGGAAGGCAAAGCAGGAGCCGGCGAATCACATGGAGAGAGTGAGCAATAGACAGGGAGGTCCCACTCATTTAAATAACCAGACCTGTGTGAACTCAGAGCAAGAACTCACTCATTACTGCGAGGAAGCCACCAGGCCATTCACGAGAGGTCCACCCCTGTTTCCCACACACCTCCCACCAGGCCCCACCTCCAACACTGGGGATCACATTCCAACATGAGATTTGAAGGGGACACACATCCAAACCATATCAGAGGCCCACCCACCAGCTTGACTGTGAGTCCTGAGCACCCCACTCCCTTTTGCTCAGCTTCCTGCTTGGTGGAATGGAAGAATTGTAAGAGTTAAAGAAAGAGGAGGCCGGGCGTGGTGGCTCATGCCTGTAATCCCAGCACTTTGGGAGGCCAAGGCAGGCGGATCATGAGGTCAGGAGTTCAAGACCAGTCTGGCCAATATGGTGAAATGCCATCTCTACTAAAAATACAGAAAATTAGCTGGGTGTGGTGGCAGGTGCCTATAGTTCCAGCTACTCAGGAGGCTGAGGCAGAAGAATCACTTGAACCTGGGAGGCCGAGGTTGCAGTGAGCTGAGATTGTGCCACTGCACTCCAGCATGGGCGACAGAGTGAGAAGCAAGCAAGCAAGAAGGAAAGAAGGAAAGAAAGAAAGGAAGAAGGAAAGAAAGAAAGGAAGAAGGAAAGAAGAAAGAAGGAAGGAAGGAAGGAAGGAAGGGAGGGAGGGAGGGAGAGAGGGAGGGAGGGATGTCATTTGTGGTTTATGGTCATGATGACCTTGACCGTTAGGCTGATGCCCTTTGGATTTAGGCAGTTTTTGATCAAGGTGCTTGTCCAAGATGGCGATGCTCCTACTCTGTCAAGAATGACCTCCCCAACCTGAATCTTGTGTGTGCCAGTTATGAGTCACCTATTGCTGTATAACAAATCACCCCTAAGCTTAAATCAATAGCATCCATGGTCTCTCGCTGTTTCTGGGGTCAGGCATCTGGGGGCTCACAAGGGTTTCCTGGCTCAGGGTCTCCCACAGGTCGCCGGGCTCTGGTGCACACAAAGCGCTTGGCAAACATGCTGTGAAGGCACGAGCAAACAGCCTGCAGGCTAGGGGCAGTAGGTGCAGAGGGTACAGGCGAGGCCTTTCGGGTCCACAGTGTCTGGCATAGATCAGACACAAAAATATATTGAATGAATGAATGAATGAATGAACGAATGAACAATCGGGACAGATCTCCATTTTCGTATTACTACTTGGTCCTGGGCAAGTTATTTCACCTCTTTGGGACTCAGTTTCCTCATCAGTAAAATGGGGATAATAATACCTGTCTCATAAGAATCCATGTTTAAGTAGCAAGTCTAGAAGAGTGCCCAGCATATAACAGGTACCCAGGATGTCTCTTTGGTTTAATCCACTCTAAGAGTTTGACGTCCTCCTTTTGATTCAGTGATTGGCTTGGTGGCGACTTTCCAGAATGGAATTCCTTATAAGGGGCCTTCCCGGATTGGAACTGCATGGTGATCTCGAAGCTTGCAGACATGGAGCAGTTGCCACCAGGGCATGGCTCCTGTCATCCTGCAGCCTGGGAAAGGCCACATAGAGCCTGTCTTTTTGGCCTGGTGGCAACTATGACTCACCATCACCATCCCGGCCCCACCCTCAGAGCAGGTGGCCTTCCGTCCAGGACTTGGGAAGGGCGGCTGGACAGGATGGCATGGACAGTCCCAGCTAAGGCTGCTGGACTCTGAGACCCTGTGCATTGATCAACCTGTGGGTGAGCCTGGCAGATCCTGTCCCATTCAGTCTGTTGCTGGCTGAGCCAAGGTTTCACATGTGCCATGCCATGCCCTTCCTGAGCTTCAGTTTCCTGACGTGCGATGTGTGCAGGGGATGAGACAGACCAGGCAGTCCCCCTGGAACCTCATAGCTCTTGGTGACCATTCCACTCATGCTGGTGGCAGCCGGTTCCACGGTCTGGATGCTACCCCCAATTCATGGGCTCTTTCCTGGTCTTTTTTGCTCTGTCCACTCACCTGGCTGGTGCATTCTGACTCTGTAGATGGCCGGGCTGAGGGTGACACCAGGTCCCAGTGTGCTGAGGCTATGAACGCCCAGCCTTGCTTGCATCCTGGGTTTGGGATGTAAAGGTTTCCCAGTCCGCTGAAGCCACACCCTCCACAGCCACCCCAAAGCCAAGCCTTTGCTTTCCGGATTCCTGTAATCCTCATGCAGCATGGGCAGCCCTGGCACCTGTGCCCACATGCTCAGGGAGGAGGGATGGCCCCACAGCACGGGGGGTTCTTCCAGACTCAACAATGGACCGACCCCACACGATGCCCTAAAAGGCAGGGTTATCGGTGGCAAGGACCTGACATTTCCTGGGCGCCTTCTCCAAGCCAGGCTCTGGGCCAGGCACTGGGCAGGGATGTGGGCCCATCCAGCCCTGCCTTGAGCATGGCCTGGTCCCTCAGGGCAGACAGACATGCAGAGAAAGAGCCTCCAGGGTGGGGGGCTACCTGGGTGGTCTGTTCCTGCAGGGGACCCTGGGGTTTCAAAGGAACCATAGTTGATTTGGATCATTCTCCACGAACCCTGAAAGTGGGGAGAATCCTGAAACACTTTTCTGTGTTTAATAGACAAAGATTCCAAAGCTCAGAGAATGAGTCAGGAATTTCCAAACTAAGCCAGTTTCACAGACACCCCAGGCCTGGGCAGCACACACGGCAGGCATGTGATTTCCCCTTTCCCGGGTCTGCAGGTTGACTGCGGTTCCGCTGATCCCAACTGGCTTTGCCTGGGTGACTCAACCTCAGCCTGCGAGCGGTCGACAGGGACGGGTCTGGGTCAGCTCCTGGCCCAGGCTGCTCCAGCCGATCTTCTCGGGGCCGATCACCAGAGTGCAAACCTCAAGGGCACTCTTAAGGCCTTTGGTCACATGGCATTCACTTGATTCCATTGGCCAAAGTAAGTGACTTACCAGGATGGACAGGGTGGGGAGTGCCTCTAACCACACGGGAAGGAGGTCCTGCACTTCGTCACCCAGTGGTGGAGCAGGAATTTGAACCCAAGCCTGGCTCGGAAGGCCTTGGCACCATCGGCCTATCATTTAGGTCATGTGCAAGGGCCCTGGCTCGGGGATCCCTAGATGACTGCCCTTTTGCCCACCGTCTCTCAGAGGCATCACTGACAGCTCAGGGGGCGGGTAGACTGGAGCAACAGAAAGCACGGGGCTGCCCCTCAAACACAGTCGGTACTACGGGTCCCTGCGAGGCTCCGGCCTGACTTTGTATGGAGGCCGCCCCATGCCCCTGTGTGGCCTGGGTTCCTGACCTCTTTGAACCTCATTCTACACCTCCGTAGCATGGGGATCACAGTCCTACTTAGGTTGTTGGGCTGTGCTGAGAATTAAGTGGGATAACACGTGGCAGCCTTTTTGAAACAGCTTTTGCCATCCTGCAGGGCTTCATAACTCCCCAGCTGGGTCCAGCCTTGACATTTACATAGAACTGTCTTATCCATAAAATTGCACCTGGTTCCCACAACAGCCCTCTGGGGAGGTATTCCTTTCTCCATTATGCAGATAATGAGATTTCAGCTCAGAGAGTATGAATCATTAGCCAAAGACGTGGCTCTGGCAGCAACAGCCCCCAGGCCTGTCTTACCCCTAGAGGGGATGCCCCATCTCCACCCCAGGCGACAGAGCGGAAGGCAGAGCACACGAGTGCAAAGGAGGGGCAGCAGTGTCCTCTTCTTCAGGGAGGCCAGCTCCGTCTGCAGGGCCACACAGCCACACGACTTGGATGGCCTCCATGTTCTGGGGAACGTGTGAGTCAGAATGCCTGGGAGACGAGAATGCAGGCCAGGGCTCCCTGGGAGTCTGGACGGCAGGGCTGTCTGCATGGGCGGTGAAGTAAGGTGACTGCAATCACTTTGTTCATTCATTTTTTTCATTCATTCAAATGTCCACGGAGCATGGACCCTGTGCCTGTTCCAAAGCCAGGGTCTCAGGAGATATATCAGACAGGGACCCTGTACCCGGCCAGCTATCGGAACCTTAGCACAAATGAGACCTCAGAGCACACCACCCTCACAAGGAGTCATCAGTCTCAACTCACCTTTCCACCAGTGATGGGGGGCTCACTCCCTTGCAAACCAGCACCTCCCAGGACTAGACACCTCTGCTGTGAAAACATTCTTTTCTTTTCCCTCCCCTCCCCTCCCCTCCCCTCCCCTCCCCTTCCCTTCCCTCTTTTTTTTCTTTTCTTTTCTTTTTTTTGCAGTGGCTCATGCCTGTAATCCCAGCACTTTGGGAGGCCGAGGTGGGTGGATCACGAGGTCAGGAGATCGAGACCATCCTGGCTAACACAGTGAAACCCCGTCTCTACTAAAAATACAAAAAAATTAGCCGGGCGTGGTGGTGGGCGCCTGTAGTCCCAGCTATTGGGGAGGCTGAGGCAGGAGAATGGTGTGAACCCGGGAGGTGGAGCTTGCAGTGAGCCAAGATTGTGCCACTGCACTCCAGACTGGGCGACAGAGCGAGACTCCATCTCAAAAAAAAAAAAAGTTTCATTGTGTTTGTTTTACTGTTACGAACAGTGCTCCCAGAAACATCTGGCATGTGTCTCCTGGTGTACATGGGCAGGAGATTCTCTAAAAAATGTTGAAGGGGCCAGGCGTGGTGGCTCACGCCTGTAATCCCAGCACTTTGGGAGGCTGAGGCGGGTGGATCACAAGGTCAGGAGTTCGAGACCAGTCTGGCCAACATAGTGAAACCCCGTCTCTATTAAAAATACAAAAATTAGCCCGGTGTGGTGGTGTGTGCCTATAATCCCAGCTACTAGGGAGGCTGAGGCAGGAGAATTGTGTGAACCCAGGAGGCTGAGGTTGCAGTACTCCAGCCCCGGCGACAGTTCGAGACTCCATCTCAAAAGAAAACAAAAAAAATGTTGAAGAGAACTAACTGCGAGTGCTCATCTTCACATTTACTAGACAATGCCAAATTGTTTTCAAAGTAATCACACCAATTTACACAATGACTGTTTTATTAATTTCTACAAATTCTATTTGATTCTATTTCAAATCTTCTTGGTTATTTTATTTTATTTATTTTTTAGAAACAGAGTCTTGCTCCATTGCCGAGGCTGGAGTATGTGGTGTGATCACGGCTCACTGCAGCCTCGAACTCCTGGGCTCAAGCAATCTTCCCACCTCAGCCTCCCAAGCAGCTGGGACAATGCCCTACTAATTTTGAAATTTTTTATGGAGATGAGGTCTTGACATGTTGTGTAGGCTGGTCTTGAACTCCTAGCCTCAAGTGATCCTCCCACCTCAGCTTTCCAAAGTGCTGGGATTATAGACATGAGCCACCATGCCTGGTCCATTTTTAGAATCTCTTGTTCCCAACTCATATTTTCAACTCTCCTCTTTTTTGTGTCTTTAATTATAGTAAACAGACTTATCTTCCTCCTCTGATAATTCTGCTATCTGGGGACTCTGTGGGTCTGGTTCAGCGAGGTGAGGTTTGTGCTAGTTCTTACTCATGGTGCCCTGTTTCCTCGTGTGTTTAGTGACTCTCAGCTGTAAGATGCTCCTGTGGCTGGAATGTCACCTAAATTTCTCCAGGGGGATTTGCATTTGTTTGTGAGAAGTCTAGAGAAAGCCATTTTCGTCTAAATTCTCAGCCTGAGGTTTTTGCAGACAGAACTGGAAGTGTCAATTGGCCCTATGCACTTGTATGAGGGCTGGCTTGTGGTCATAAAGCTTCGGGGGTAATTTTCCCATGCCATTTATGAAAGTCTTGGCAATGAACCAGGGCACAAACTAGACCCATTTCTTGCCATCCTAGGTTTCCAAGGCTCATTTCAGGTCACCATGGTGAGTTGGTGACAGACACAGAGGCTTTCATGAGCATCTGAATGATGGCAGTACTGCTCACCATTTATTGCGTCTGAACCTTAGCGGGTGCTGTGCATGTGATACTCACTTACTTGTTAGCACAATCATCCTATGAAGTAGGTGTGAGTATTGTCGTATCCGTTTTACAGATGAAGAAACTGAAGTTAAAGGGATATCTTTATCCTCAAGGATATCTTGCCCAGGATCCCCCAGCTGGCCGGCCTGTGTACAGGGGCGCTCTTGGACTCTCGGCCTTTTGCACTGAGCTTTTGTGGGTTTGGTGTTTATTTCTGTTATTGTTATATTTTTCTGGCACTATCAGGGGCTTGAGTCCCCACTGCACAATTGTTTGCTGCAGTCCCCGGCTCAGACTGCACAAAGCCCCTCCCTGGCGGAGCAGGCTTGTCCCTCACCGTGTCGATGAGTCATGACGCATGTTACCTTTGCTCTGAATTTAGAGGCAGGGAAAGGCGAGGGAGGAGGAACACCTTGAGCAAAATGCCATTTCATGTTGGCAGCCAGGCAAGGCAGCCTCTGTCTGCCCAACCGATAGACAGCAGTGGAGTTCTGGGTACAAGCTAAGGATAAAGTTAACATGGGCGGGGGAGAAAATGCCCTCTTCCAGGACAGACAGCGGGGTCCCAGCAATTCATGCTCCCTGGCTTCCTCCACTGCACGCCATTTGCAAGTCCTGGCTGCAGACGTGCTTACTCCAGCCTTTCCTGGGGTCAAAGAGGGGGTCATCTGCCTTGCATGCTGCCTGGCACAGAGCGACATCAGGGGCTAATCAGGGGCCGGCAGGTCATTGGTCTAAACTTTTCCTGAGCAGCAGGGCTCCTGAGTGTCTCACCCTGTGCACCTGCAGCCAGTGTGACAAATGGGCCCCTTGGCTATGCCGCCCTCCCGCCTCAGCCCACACAGCCTGTCGTCCCTCAGCCTCTGATTCCCGTGCCCAGGGCCGGGTGGTGCTGGGGATACAGAGGAGCCAGCCCCCTGCACTGCCTTTTGGGAGCTCCACAGTCTGGTGGGGACTCGGGCACAGACAGAGATAGTGCAGCTGTAGTGTGGGAGCTCCGTCTGGAAGAGGGCAAGGAGGGCTTCCTGGAGGGGGTGTGAAAGAATAGGTAGCATGAGTAGAAGGAGTAGATTCTCTCTCCCTCTCAACCTGGTTAATTCCTTCCTGACCTTCAGATCCTGGCTCAAACATCACCTCCTCCAGGAAGCCTTCCCTGATCTCACCCACCTGGAATTCACTGTAACAGATGGAAGGGCCCTGCCCCTCTCGTTCCAGGCCCCACTAGCCTGAGCTCCAGGAGGCAGGGACCACATGAACTTCAGCCCCTGGAGACCGCCCCCTAGTATCCAGCAGGAGGCAGCATATCGATTATGGGTGCAGGCTGCATCACTGCCTAACAGCATGGCAAGGAGCTTAGCCTCTCCGGGCCTCTGTTTCCTCTCCTGTAAGATGGGGTTACAAGAGGGCCACCTCCTAGGCCTGTTGTGAGACTTCAGGGGTAACAGAGGTTGAGGCCGGAGGATAAGGCAAGTGTCTGAAACACGTTAGCAATGTTTATTTTCTACACTAGTGCCTGGCTCAGAGCATGGGCTCCATAGACACTGGTAGAATACATGCATGGTGTCTTGCTCACTTCATTTATTTACGATCTTCCTCCCTCCTTGGTCTGGCCCTGTGAGAGCAGGGCCGGTGCATTCTCGGTGCCCAGCATAGCCGGCCTGTCATGAGTGCTGCAGGAGAGACAGGAGGGGTACCTGCAGTGAGGCACAGGCCACGTCCCCTGCACGCTGACTGGGTTAATCCTCTATGGCTTAGGGTCCTGCAGGTCACCAAGGTGGAGCTGGAATTTGAAGCGGAGCCTCTGACTCCCAAAGCCAGATGGGTCTGGGTTGTTCTGCTCATCCCAAGCCGGGCCACCGCCTGTAGCAGGTTCTCCTGCAGTGTTGACGTCAGAAGCCTCTTCATTTACTTGGGGGCCATTACATTAGCAGTGAGGATAACATTGCTAAGGTGCGCCAAGGGCCGGCCGTGTTCCCTCAGCCTGGCTTTATTTAAGCCTCCCGGTAATCTGGGGAGGAAAAGTAGAAGGACCGGAATCTTCCATGCAGTGGGCACCCGCCGCCCACCGGTCTCCATGAAGATGCCCCACCCCCAGGATCTCACTGGAGACTCACAAAGCTGTTTGTCTCACTACTACTGGGAGCCTGGAAGCACTCACAATACCAGGGCTTGGAAAGCAGCTGACAGAATCATGCATGTGCGTGTATGCACGTGCATGTGTGCGTGTGTGCACACATGTGCACATGTGTGCATGTGTCTGTGTGTATACGTGCGTGTGTGTGTGCAGACACTACCAGCCTCCCTTTGCAGGGGTGCAGTACTGGAGGACCCAGAGGGGCCTCACATGCACACGGCTGGTGGGGGCTGAGCTGAGTGTTTCTGTCACTTTCTCCTTCTGGCGACTGTTCCCCGCCCCGGGAACAGGAGTCTGGGCTCCAGGCAGAACTAGGCCCACCTTGCGTCTCACTGGGGACTGGGACTAGTCAGCCTTGGGGTAACTTGACAGGCTCTAGCATTCCGGTTCCTCGCCATCCTGGCCCCGCCGAGAGACTTCAGCTCTAGGAGGATTCTGGACTTTTCTGACAACCCCGGAGACGGCACCTTCCTTCCATAGCCCCAAGAACAGAAAAAAAAAAATAGTGCAGAAAAAAAAAATACTTCAGAGAGCCAGTTTCCCCAGCAGGATTCTAAAGGGGAAATTTCATGGCCACTATAGGGGAAGGAAGTTCCTTCCTCCAGGACTGGCCTGAGGCCCTTTCCCCTGCCCTCCCTGCTCCCACCACCTCCCCCTCACTCCCTGCCTCCCTCTGCCTCCTGCATCTCCTCAGCTACCCCTTTCCTTCCTACCCGCCCTTCCCCAGGAGTGGGTGACAGTCCTGGCACCTGTGTTCTCTGGGCTTGCTGGGCCCACCTTCTCCTTGTGGTCCTGGTCCTGACCCTGCAGCCACCCAGGCAGAGGAGGCCGCCTCGCCCTGTCTGCCATCTAAGGGCCCTCTGGGTGGTCACGTCACGTTTCAGTTCTCATCTCCCAGCGAAATTATCTCAATTTCTTGGAGCCTGCTCCAGAATTGCTTTTTTCTAAACCCTCATTACCGAGAACACAGTCTTAGATGCTACGTGCTTCTCAGGCGTCCTCAAAGAAGCCCCTGAATTACATGCGAGCTGCCCCTGGCAGGTCCTCACTCAGGGCAGCCACTTTGCTGTCAATAGCAGAGCTGGCGAGAGGAGGTGCCTGGTGGCTCGGGGAGTGGAATGTGCCGCTCTCAGATAAATCGAGTTTTGCAGCTAAACTGTCTAATTCCTCGAGGAAATTGTCAAACCATGTCCAGGGAAATCCTGGTAAATCTTAGAAGTGGCTGCTGGAGGCTAAAAGTCAGAGACACCAAAGGTTATTAGGAAAATTACTCCTCCTGGCGTTGGGGGTGTTGGGGGTGTTGGGGACAGGCGCAGTTTGAAGCAAGGGCTGATGGCTGGGGAGGAGGCATGGCTGGGGAAGGGCGGGGGCTGGAGGCTGTGTCCTGGTCGGTGGGGCCATTGTGGCTGCCATTTCCCAGAGTGTGGCTCCCAGGCCTGTCCATCGCACCTGCCCCGCGGTGCTGCTGGTCCCATTTGCTCTCCCTCCTCTGGTAATTCAGAACAAATAGAGCTGAACCCAGCAGGTTCCTCCCGATGCCAACCCCGCTGGCATATCATCTCTGCCACTCAGGAGGCAAGATCTCCAGGCATGTGGAGGTGCTGGGGCCTGGACGCCAGGGTGCAGAGCTGACCGTGAACAAGAACGAACCGCCAGGAGGGGACGCCAGGGCAGGAGGATCCGGGACTCCCCAGGATGGGAGGAGGGAGGTGCTGGGCCCTGGGACGGAGAGAGACTGACCCTCCACCCACTCCCATCTCAGCAATGTCTATACCCCCACATCATGCTCAGGGGTCCCCAGACTAAGGAAGCCCCGCCCACACTCCTCCCACTGTGCCTCTGCCTCTCTCAGCCGGGCCTCTGGGAGTGTTGTCTACACTCCCCGTCCACCCTACCTCACCCATAGGGAAGGCTTCGCTTCCATCGCTCACCGAGGTGGCTATGGCCAAGGTTGCAGGCCACAGTGACTCCTGGATCCCTGGAGACCCATCTCATCCCCTTGTCCCCACAGCAGTGTTTGCCCTCTTTGGCCCAGAGCCCCCACCATGCCCTCTGAGGGCCGTGGCCAGCTTAAAGCCCTGAGAGGGTTGCAGAGTGCTGGGGTCTGGGGGGCCCCTGGCTATGTCCTTGAGGCTGCTCAGAGCCCCAGTCTCTGCCCCTGCACAGCAGGCAGCTGAGCGGGGGAGGCTGTGAGAGCAGATTTTCATGGAATGGCAGGAGGGAGGAAGATGGGGCGGCCCCCGCCCTGGCCTCAGGCTCATTCTCCTGGGAGCTCCCTCTGCAGCTCCCCAGGGCCTTGCACACTCGGCCTCAGGCCATTCAATGCAGCCAAGTCTCACAGGCCCCTCTGAGATGGTGGTGCTGGAAGTCAGGGTGCCGGGGCAGCAGGAACGGGGCTTAGGGCCAGACAGCTGACTCTTGATGGGGGCCACAAGGCCTCTGCCCCGATAGCACATGCCCGGCCTGGCCCTGGGCTCAGGGCGCACAGAGCCACCTGATGTGCCCCTGCCACAGATGCAACCTCTGCCCTTGGGAGCGTCGGCTGACCTGATGCCAGACAGTTCCAGCCCCAGGGCCTGTCATCAGGTGTGCAGGGCTCCAGGAGGGACAGAGGCCAGCTCGGGCTCCTGCAGTTCTCAGCAGGACCACTCCCACACAGAGCACTGTCCCAGGAGTCCACTGTAAGCCCACTCCTAGGCCCCTGGGACTTGGGCCTGCTCTCCTGGGCGACCCTTCCTCCTGCCCTTGAGGAGGGACGGTCAGATACAGGTTGGAAGAAGGTCTTACAGGGCCGTAAACGTTCCTTTCCCACATCCACAGTGGCCAGCAGGACCGTGGAACGGCAGGGCCAGTATCCGGCGTGTTTGAAGGGCAGAACCAGCTATGCACCATAGGGCCAGTCCCTGCCCTCTCGAAGCCCGAGCCAGAGTCTGCTGTGGGTGGTATGGAAACCAGGGCCCCCACCTTCATCCCCATTCTCCCCCGACAAAGCTGCGGCTGGAGGGACAGGGAGCGGATGGCAGAGAGGAAGGGAAGTGTAAGGACCACAGTGGCTTCAAATCTTGTCCTTAGGGCCCCAATTCCCCCACAGAGGCCTCTGGGATCCTTACAGCCCAGTCTGTGCACAGGATGCTGGGAGGGGCTTTCTGGGACCACCCAGGGCTGCACTTGGGCCTTCTGGTTGTCTGCCACAGTGGCAGTGGGGGGACAGGAATGCGGGACTCTGGGGCCCTGGGGGCTGCTAAAGACTTGGGAGGGCAACCTCAATCATGCACCAGGTGCAGGGAAGGTGGCCTTCCAGCCAGGGCAGAGCTGATTAAGCCGAGGCAAGTCTCTTCCCGCGTCTTCCAGCAGCCTCTGGTGCTAAACCCACCCTGCTGGGTTCCTGAAAGCTTGTGCACTGAGTCAAGTTTCCCATGCCCCCAGGCCTTGCCTGCCTCATCCAGCACCACTGTTGGGAGATTTGTCTCAGCTGAGCCTCTGCGCCTGCGTTCTAACCCGGAGAGGGATCGTGAACTCAGCAGGCCTGAGTGTGCTTTTCTGGCCCTAGAGAGGCGCGGAGAGGGGAACTTCCCAGGCTGCTCTGACCTCCGGATGCGTTTCTCCAGGCATATCTCATAGGACACTTGGGGAACATCGCCCCCAGGTCCTTGGTGTCTCTTCCTGTGAGACTGATGCATTCTGGCAGTTCAAGCTGGAAGGTCCCGTGTCTGCTGGGAGTGGCCTCTAGTGGGCCTTGGTCAGGGGAAATTGCTCTGTGTGATTTCTCTCTCCACCCTGCCCGAAACCACACATGTCAGGGACCAGCTAGGCCGGACCTGGGTCTGATTGCTAGTGTGAGTGTCCCCACACTTTGTGGGAAAGGCTTGGGGCACCCCAAGCCCCAGCCTCTTGCCTGGTCCCCAGAGAGATACATTCTAGATCTTCTCTTCAGGCACCCCTGGGTCCTGGCAGAAAGCTTGTTGAGAAGACAGAGCTGGGTTGTTTCTGCCAACATCTTGGTTCATCACCCCCGCCCCACACGACGACTCACCTCCCTCCCCGCCCAGCCTCCCCTGTGGTGAGGGGCTTAGAGTAGGACAGGAGGCCAGATCTTGCTCCCAGGGGGTTCACAACCCCAAGAGAATCGATGCATCCTCTGAGCCCCTGCAGATCCAGGTGTGCTGGATCCTAGCTGAGACCACGAGAGGTGAGGGAGGCTGAGAGCTCCACTGCGGGCTAAGGTCAAGGTGTTAGCAGGACTGCTTCGTTCTGGAGGCTCCAGGAGAAAATCCATTTCCTTGCCTTTTTCAACTTTCGTTTCTTTTTTTTTTTTTTTTTCATTTTTTACATACGTATTCTGTTTATGTTGCCTTTTACACCGTTTAAAGGCCGCCTGCATTCCTTGGTGTACTGGGTTTGAATAGCGCCCCTTCCTCAATTCAGGTCTACCTTGTTAAAAAGAAAAAAGAAAATCACAACAAATGTAGTTTAAAGATCTAATTGGCTTTTATTTGCAATTCTAGAATCAGGCTACATCTTATCCTATAAAACAGAGTGGGTGTTGCACGGAGCTGAGCAGATGGGGTGGGCTTTATAGGCAGAAAAGGGCTGAAGGAATGAAAAGCAGACTGGTCATTTCAAAGTTACTTTATAGGGCTGAAACAGAAGGAAGTTTATCATCATGCAGGCTCAGGTGTCTTCTGGTTTGTTGCAGTTGAATCTCTTGTTTTCTTGGAAAACAGGTCCTTTTCAAAGTTTTGTTTGACTATGTAGCACTTAGCACGAGTGACTCCATTCTGGTCTGCTGGGGCTTAGTGCAGCTGAGTGTGAAACAATAACCTCCCGTGAATTTTTTTTTTTTTTTTTTTTTGAGACAGAGTCTTACTCTGTTGCCCAGGCTGGAGAGCAATGGTGAAATCTCGGCTCATTGCAACCTCCGCCTCTTGGGTTCAAGCGATTCTCCTGCCTCAGCCTCCCAAGTAGCTGGGATTACAGGTATCTGCCACCACACCCAGCTAATTTTTGTATTTTTAGTGGAGATGGGGTTTCGCCATGTTAGCCAGGCTGGTCTCGAACTCTTGACCTCAAGTGATCCACCTGCCTCGAACTTCCAAAGTGCTAGGATTACAGGCGTAAACCACCTTGCCTGGCTCTAGCCTCCCATGAATTTTATGAACAGCCAGGAACCTGAAAATGTGACATTATTTGGAAATAGAGTCTTTGCAAGTTAATCAAGTGATCAAGACAAAATGAGGTCATATTGACATAGGGTGGCCTCTAATCCAAAGACTGGTGACCTCATAATAAAAGGGAAATTTAGAGAGAGACACAAGAAGGAGAAAGACTATGTGATGGCAGAGTAGAGACTGGAGTGATGTGGCCACAAGCCACGGAATGCCTTGGGCCACCAGAAACTGGAAGAGGCAGGGAAGGATCCTCCCTAGAGCTTTGAGAAGGGACATAGCCTTGTTAACGCCTCGATTTTGGACTTCTGGCTTCAGATAGGCGAGATAATGAATTTTGTGGTTTTAAGTCCGCAGTTGGGAGCACTTCATTACAGGAGCCCCATGAAACCACTACACTTGGCCCATGGCCCCTTCCTCCATCTCCAAAACTCATCACTCTGGTCTCTGCTTTTGTGAATGTGGCCTTCTCCTTCTCCTGCCTCCTGCCTCTTCCATTCCTCTTCTAAGGATGGTTGGAATGACAGGCCCAGCTCTGAGGCCATGCTTTTGGCCCCTGACAGATTCAGGAAATAGGTGGGTGCCCTCCCCTCTACACTACCTAAAATTTGCCCACTAGGCAGAAGCAGGACACGCCCTTGCTTTGTGGCTGTGGAGCTTTCTTTATTTTCCTGTCCTTGTCATCTGGTTCTAGGATGATGGGGAGAGCAGTGAGAAGGAGTCACCTTGTGATATTGAGAAATAGATATTTGGTCTTCATCCCTGTTTCCTGACATATAGCCCCTAAACCCTTGGAATCTTCAGAGTGGTTAAGAGCATCTTTAGTATGCTAATGAGTGACTGATGGCTGGGGACCCCTAGGATGGGGGTAGGTCTTCAGAAAGACCAAGGCAAGATCTGAGAGCTGGGACATTCAGTGCTCCCCCAAGCTCCTTCCACAGGGGAGAGGGACTGAAGGTTGAGTTGATTACCAATGGCCAACGATGTGATCAATCATGCCTACGTAATGAAAAGCCAACAGGACTGGGTTTGGGGAGCTTCCAGATAGCTGAACACAAGGAGGTTCCTGGAGGGTGGCATGCCTAGAAGCTCTGCACCCCTTCTCCCATACCTCACCCTATTTGTTTCTTTCATCTGGCTGTTCATCTCTATCCATTGTAATATCCTTTATGATAAATGGGTATACATAAGTAAATTGTTTTCTTGAGTTCTGTGAACAGCTCTAGCAAATTAATTGAACCCAAAGAGGGAGTTGTGGAAACCCCAAATGATAGCTGGTCAGTCAGAAACACAGGTCACAACCTAGGGCTTGATTGGCGTCAGAAGCAGGAGGCAGTCTTGTGGGACTGAGCCCTTAACCTGTGGGATCTGGCACTATCTCCAGGTAGATAGTGCTAGAATTGAATTAAAGCAGAGGACACTCAGCTAGTGGCCACTGGAGCAGACTTGTTTGGTTGGTGTGTGGGAAAAATCTCCCACACGTCTGAGGTCACAGAAGTCTTCTGTGTTGATTATTGAGTGAGAGAATAAGAAAAAACACCTGTTTGTTTTTCCCCACTATCTCTCAGATAATTAGAAGCAGAAAATAAGGATGCATTTCTTAGTTCAGCAGGAAGTAAACATAAAGGACTCATCTTTCCCAGAAATGTGATGGGCTCAAAATATAACCAGATTCATGAAAGATCTAGAAAATTCCCAAATAATGAGTGTATAATAATATGTTCTGCAGAGAAAGATAGGATCATCTATCTGCGCAGACCACAGTACATTCACAATTAGGACATTTGAATAAACGCTTTTCTCATTTGAAAATCTTTGAGCTTGGGTTCAAGCCTGCATGACGCTGGTGTGAGCCTGGTTGGAGGGAGCAGTTGGGTTGGTGAGTGACAGGGTTGGTGAGTGACAGGGTCCTCTCTTCCCACTGTGGCTCCTGCTGGGGGCTCATGGAACTTCCACAGGGGACCATGGGGTGAGATGGGAACCTGACAAATACACTCCCCTCCCCAGTGAAGCTGCAGGGAAGCCACATGTGATGGAGCTTGGGGTTGGGGGGGTGGCCTCTGCAGATGAGGGTGTACATTAGAAAAGGCCCCCCGCATGGTGGCTCACACCTGTAATTCTAACACTGGGAGTCTGAGGCAGGTGAATCACCTGAGGTCAGGAGTTCGAGACCAGCCTGGCCAACATGGCAAAACCCCATCTCTACTAAAAAAAAATTACAAGAATTTGTATTTTTGCGGGCACCTGTGATCCCAGCTACTCAGGAGGCTGAGGCAGGGGAATCACTTGAACCAGGGAGGTGGAGGTTGCAATGAGCTGAGATGGCACCACTTCACTCCAGCCTGGGTGAAAGAGCGAGACTCCGTCTCAAAAAAAAACAAAATCCCCCAGAGGAAGGGACTTAGCTGACACCAAGTAAAGAGTGGGGAGGGGGTGGGGACTTTGTTTCCCAAGCAAAGGCCAATCCTGCCGTCACCCAGCGCCTGCACAGCCCTCTTCCCATATAAGGAGCCAGACTCCCTGTGTGCAGTAAAATGGGAAAGAGAGGGTTCTGGGCCCCAGGGGTTGCATGGGCTGAGTTTGGGAAACGGTGTGACCAGCAGAAGAAATACAAAAATCCATCCTCTTTCCTCATCAGGGAAATGAAAATGGCAACCAGAGGCCACTTGTGCCTCCAGGATGAGAAAAGCTTTTTCTAATGGGACAGCAGGCAGGGCTCGCGAACAGGCAGCGGAACTAACCAGGCTGACGATGGCTGGAGAGGGTGCAGATAAGTACCATCTTTCAGAGCACGGCTCAACACGGGTTTCAGGAGCATTAAAATCTTCACACCTTGCCGGGCGCGGTGGCTCACGCCTGTAATCCCAGCACTTTGGGAGGCCAAGGCGGGCGGATCACGAGGTCAGGAGATTGACACCATCCTGGCTAACATGGTGAAACCCTGTCTCTACTAAAAATACAAAAAATTAGCCCGGTGTGGTGGTGGGCGCCTGTAGTCCCAGCTACTCTGGAGGCTGAGGCACGAGAATCGCTTGAACCCGGGAGGCAGAGGTTGCAGTGAGTTGAGATCGTGCCCCTGCACTCCAGCTTGGCGACAGAGCGAGACTCCGTCTCAAAAAAGAAAAAAAAAATCTTCATACCTGGTGTCAGTTTTCAATCCCTGCTGTTTTTTTTATCATGAACTGATACTATCACGAACTGCATGGCTTAAAGTAACCAGAATGTATTCTCTTCGTGTTCTGGAGGTTAAAGTCCAAAATTAGTTTCCTGGGCCACTAGGATGTGGCAGGCAGCCTGGGACCTGGGGCAGGTAGCTCCCCATTTGCTGTGGGTGGCATGGACAGTCAGTTCCCCATGCACCAAAGGCCTTTCATTTGCTACATTTCACCCGAAGGTTGAATGGTCCCAGGCAAGGAACTTGGGACCTGGCTTTGAAAAGTCTGTGAATAAGAAGATGTAGATACTCAGCGTGGGAGAGGACACGAGGTGTCAGCGTTCTGGCACAAGTAGGCTGTGGATGGAGAATCCCTGGCCTGGAGAGGAGGGCCCTTTTGATTTTAGCCCTCCTGGTGGGCTGGTAGGAGCACATCTGGCTTTTCTCCCCCTTATGCATGTCAGAGTTGAACACTATCACGGGCCTCGTAGATCAGCCCTTCTGTGAGGGGCATGGTTCAAGCCCTTCGGCTGTTTTTCACTGGCTGTTTCTCTTTTTCTCATGGACTCAATCAATATATCTTTTTGAGTGACCACTCCCTGGCATGGAGCCAGCCTTCGGGAAGCTGGCAGTCTTCTGATGAAGACACTTTTATCCTCCAAGAGCAGCGGGACCCTGGCTTAGGGCTCAGGAGTGGAGGCCAGGTGGCTGAAGCTTGGCTGGCTGCAGGGGCCAGGAGAGGGTGTTGCAGAGGCCATTGCGGTCCCAGCAAGCAAGGGCCTGTGAGCCTGCGCAGGGAGTGGGACTCACCCTACCCCCCACCCCCTGCTCCCCGCCAACCCAGTCATGAATGTGATGAAGAGGGAAGAAGCCATCCAAGACGATGCTGTGACTTCCGCTACAAAAATCAGGCGGGCGTGGTGGCACACCCCTGTAGTCCCAGCTACTTGGGAGGCTGAAGCACGAGAATCACTTGAACCCTGGGGGCAGTGGGCCGAGATCGCACGACTGCACTCGAGCCTGGGTGACAGAGCAAGACTCTGTCTCAATAATAAAAAACAGGCTGGGCGCGGTGGCTCACGCTTGTAATCCCAGCACTTTGGGAGGCCAAGGCGGGCGGATCAAAAGGTCAGGAGATCGAGACCATGGTGAAACCCCGTCTCTACTAAAAATACAAAAAATTAGCCGGGCGTGGTGGTGGGCGCCTGTAGTCCCAGCTACTCGGAGAGGCTGAGGCAGCAGAATGGTGTGAACCCGGGAGGCGGAGCTTGCAGTGAGCCGAGATTGCGCCACTGCACTCCAGCCTGGGTGACAGAGCGAGACTCCGTCTCAAACAAAACAAAACAAAACAAAACAGAATAACGCTATAAACAAAATGCACATTTATCTTTGTGTGCCTGTTGAGTAATTCATGGAAGGGTCTCTAACAGTGGCCCTTCTCATTTGAAAGAGTGTGTGCATTTTCCCTCTTGATAGTGCTGGCCCTCCACAAAGCACAACCTGTTTATCCACCATCCAAGTAACACAGACAGTACCAGATCCCCCGACAGCAAACACCATCACTCTAACCGCAGGCACTCTGATGGGTGAAAACTAATGTGGTGTTTCCTTAATTTACAGTTCTCTGAATGCTGGTGAAGTTGAACATGTTTTCTTTATTTTTTCTCCTTCAATATTTTACCCATTTTTCTACTGTGGGTTTGTGTTTTTCTTACTGTCTTCTAGCACACGCTCCACAAAAGGAGGCTATTAAGCCTTTGTTATGCGTGTGGAAAATGCTTTCTCTTCCTCTGACATATGTCTTTTTGCTTTGTTTTCATTCCTTTGCCATATAGGAGCTGTCCGCTTTTATGCGGACAACGTTGTCAGCTTCTCTATCATGCAAACTCGAATGGCTCCCAGATGCTCAGATGGCCCCGGGGCTACTGAGCCTCTTGCCCCCTGGGCACCCACAATGACACCCACCACGACACAGGGAGCTGCCTCTCAAGGTCTCACCCCTCCCAGCAGGCAGCCCAGTGACTGACCTTCAACCGCTGATGCAGAGGGACAAAGGCCCAGCCCCCCGCCTCTGTTTGGGACGCCTCTGCAGGGCCACCCCAGCCTTGGAACTCCTGCAGGACCCATTGAGGCCAGCTTTTCCCTCTGTCCAATCCTCCTCCTCTTCATTCTCCTGCAGAGGCATGTTGTCAGCTTCCAGGGCCTGCTGTCACAAAACATCACAAACTGGGTGGCTTAAACATCAGACTTTATTCTCTTCCAGTTCTGGAGGCCAAAGTCTGAAATTGAGGTGTCAGCAGGGACTTGCTCCTGCCCGAGGTTCTAGGGGAGGATCCTTCCTGCCTCTTCCAGCTGCTGGTGGCTCCTTGGCTTGTGGGCACATCCCTCCAGTCTCTGTCATTGTCACAAGGGCTTCTGCTCTCCATCTTCCCCCTTCTGTCCTTTATAAGGACACTTAAGGGTCTTACTTCAATTACATCTACAAAGACCCCTTTTCCCATTCACCAGTTCCAGGGGTTAGAATATGGATAGATATTTTTTTTTTTTTTTTGAGATGGAGTTTCACTCTTGTTGCCCAGGCTGGATTGCAATGGTGTGATCTTGGCTCACTGCAACTTCCACCTTCCAGGTTCAAGCGAATCTCCTGCCTCAGCCTCCCGAGTAGCTGGGATTGCAGGCATGTGCCACCACGCCCGGCTAATTTAGAAGGGGCTTTGCCGTGTTGACCAGGCTGGTCTCGAACCCTTGACCTCAGGTGATCCACCTGCCTCGGCCTCCCAAAGTGTTGGGATTATAGGTGTGAGCCACTGCACCTGGCCTGGATAGATCTTTCTGGGGCTCACCACTCAACCTACAGCAGAGTCCAAGAGCCCTCTCCTCACCATGGCCTCCTGCTCCAAATTCCCATCTCAGTTTCTGGGGGACCCATCGTAAGATGCTGCCCCTCCTCCAAATCTTGGGGACTAATGGATGGTTGCCGAAGGGGACAGAGCCTAGCCCCCTGAGAGGAGGGTCCCAGCCCCAGGCCCTCACCTGTCTTGCTGTGTGAACTCAGGCAGGTCCCTCCTCTTCCGGGGCCTCCTAGGTTCCTGGTTTTTAGTGGAAGGATTTCTGAATTCCCCTTAGGGCTTTCCTGGCCTCCTGGGATCCAGTGAGACCCGCACACACCCAGATCATTCGGCCCTTGGGTCCTGAGTGGCGCGTGGAGTGGGACCCTCTCCCTGGTGGGGGTAGAATTGGGGAGAGAAGTGAACCTAGGCCTGGAACCCAGAAAGCCAGTGCCTGCTTGGAGCGCCGAGATCAGTCCCCTCCTCTCCTGGCCCAGTGCTCCAGCACAGCTCTGATGTCATTCGTAACTGTCACTTTCTCCCACAATGAAAGCCACCAAGCAAGAAACCAGGATTTCTTTTCTAAAATTGCTTTTCTGCGTTCTTTGACAGAGGCTGCAGTGCCTGTGCATAATGAATTCACAGCCTGCTGACCAGTGGGTCAGCTACTCTGACTGGGAGAGACAACTCTGGATAAAAGCGGAGGCACAGTTAGGGCTGAAAAGGTGTTTCCCCAGATGCAGACGCCCAGACTGGCCGTTGCTAACGGACCAGAATAAATACATACAAATCCAGGCTGGGGGAAACCGGCTTTGCCGGCGGCAGAAAGGGAAGCTCCCAAGGCTCCATCCTTCTTACTGCGCCTAAGTGCAGAGCCCCAGATAAGTCAGGCCAAAGGGAACTTTTCAGGTTTCACCAAGGTTTCTCCGGCCTCTGGGAGACCTGGAGCCAGGCGGTGCAAGCCAAAGCCACAGGGGGTAAGAGTTATTTCAGGTGGTGGAATAGAAATAGCTTGGCTGAGCTTCTAATCAGTGGGGATAATGATTCCTAGATTGTAAATCAATAATGAGGACCAAAGATAGGCTTTGAAAATCCATGATTTCTCTCCGGCAATTCCCTTTCAGGGTTTTATCCTAAAGAATCATGGACGATGTGTGCAGAGCCATAGGGACAAGGCACTTCTGTATGATACGGGAAATTGGAATCAACCTCAACCACCAGCTATGGGTGCCTGTTAAGAAAAGCATAGACCGTTTATGTGACGGGATATTACGCCATCAATAAAAATCAACTTGCACAAAAACATTATTGTTATAAGAAAAATGATGAGAACATTGAGCATGGTCCGGTGTCAGGAAGCACCATGGGTGTGTGGTGGGGGGAGGTGGAGAGATAGACACAGAACTGACCAGGGCGGCCGGGAGTGGTAGGGCTTGGGGAGCACCATGGCCTAAGGGCCCTCACCGCCCGCTAGAACTCAAATCTGCACGCTCTTCCCTTGAGCACACTCTTGGGATGCCCCAGAACAGGGGCTTCTGATTTCAATGATTCTTATTTTTTATTTTTATTTTTTGAGACAGAGTTTAGCTCTTGTTGCCCAGGCTGGAGTGCAGTGGTGAGACGTCGGCTCACTGCAACCTTCACCTCCCGGGTTCAAGCTATTCTTCTGCCTCAGCCTCCCGAGTAGCTGGGACTACAAGCAAGCACCACCATGCCAGGCTAATTTTTTTTTTGTATTTTTAGTAGAGATGAGAGTTCACCATGTTGGTCAGGCTGGTTTTGAACTCCTGACCTCAGGTGATCCGCCCCCCCTTGGCCTCCCAAAGTGCTGGGATTACAGGTGTGAGCCACCACGCCCAGACTGTTTTCAGTGATTCTTATTTGCATCATTGGCACTGGGGTGGGGGTGGGGAGCAACAGAACAAGATCTGGATTATAGAAATCTGAACTGCTAGCACTATCAGCGCGTACCATGTGCCAGGCCTGGGTCTAAGGCTTTGCATGCTGTATCTCAACCCACTGATGATGCCACCAATGGGGAGATGCTTGTATTTTTGCATAGCACCAAGAGAGAACAAGAAATGCTACCAATTAAACTGCAACACGCCCTTGATTGTCAGGTGCTCCCTGGCTTCAGAAGTGTTAAAAGATGAGTCCTGGCCAGGCGTGGTGGCTCACGCCTGTAATCCCAGCACTTTGGGAGGCCGAGGCAGGTGGATCACGAGGTCAAGAGATCGAGACCATCCTGGCTAACATGGTGAAACCCCATCTCTACTAAAAATACAAAAATTAGCTGGACATGGTGGCTCGTGCCTGTAGTCCAAGCTACTCACTTGGGAGGCTGAGGCAGGAGAATCACTTGGACCTGGGAGGCGGAGGTTGCAGTGAGAAGAGATCACGTCACTGCACTCCAGCCTGGTGACAGAACAAGACTCTGTCTCAAATAAATAAATAAATAAATAGTCCTATAACCCATTAAATAGCATCTTAGTAAATTTATGCTTCACAATGGTCCTTGGAGGCAGGAAATGTTATTTCCAAGTACAGATGAGAAAACTGAGGCACAGAGAAGCTAAGCAAGAAGCTAAGCCGAGCAGCTCAGGTGGCAGAGCTGGGACCCACCCAGGCCTTCAGCCTCTGCTGTGCCTTCTCCCTCAAAGGGTCCCACAACTCGGGCAGAGAAGCGGGGGACTGAAGAAGGTGGGAGGGGGCAGAGAGGCAAGATAGGAGCCCAGGCAGCCCCCTGGTGTCTCAGGGAAGAAAATGGTATTGCCCTTCCTCCTCACCATTCTCTTCTGTCTCCGTTCCAGCTCTCGCCTTCTCCAGAGTCTCCCCCACCCTCTGCCAGGGGATCCCCTGTGGACAGCTGCAGGCTGCTTCACACCTTCAGTAACATTTCCCTGGGATGCTTTCAGAGTCGTGAGGTTTAAGGCAGAACTGGCAAATGGCTTCCATCTCAAACACCAGCCTTCATCCATCGACAGAGGCTGCCTGGGGCTGTGTTGAGAAGGATTCCGAGGCTCGGTTGGGGCCCAGTGGGAAAGTTTCTGACAGTGTCCCCAGGGACATTCGCCAGGACAGGAGTGAGGAGGGCAGGGTTTTCTGGGCTGGGCTAGGGAAGAGCTAGGGCCTCTTTAAAAAGGGTAACCCGAGACCCTCGCAACAAACACAAGGGAAGGCGAGCAGCCTCCAGAGAATCCAGCCCATGCTTTTGGCCTCTGTGAAGCCCAGTCTTCCAGCTGAGCTCAGACGCTGAGAGTAAGGTGAGAAGGGCGGGCCGTCCAAAGTGCCCGGGGCCCTCCCAGGGCTGATGGCAGCCTGGAGCTCCTGGAACGCTTGGGGAGGAGAGACACCTGGCAGGTGCCTGCGCATTTCCCATAGCCTACACTGTGCAGAACAGGCCAGCCTGGTCATTGTCTCACTTCTATAATTAGCCCAAAGTTCCTGCCTGCAAATAAGGAGAACAGTGTGGGTGTGAAGGTGCGGCAGTATGGCAGGGAGCTTGACTCATACCCAGCAATGTCTCTCCCTGGGGAGTGGGACCCCCTCCTCATCCCTGGGTGAGTAGCCCGCTCAGCTACAATGGCTGGCCAGCTCCAAGTCGCCTGTAAGTGGCCATTGCAATTGCCCTGGTCACTGTGGCCATCAGTATTTGTTCAGCTGTGTGGGAAGCACTTGGGTACCCCTTTTCTCCTGTAATCCTTCTCTGCCCCATGAGATGGGGATCACTGTTATCATCACACCATCACCATCACTACCCAACAGGAGGAAAGAGGCTCAGAGAGCAATGTGACCTCCTGAAACAGAGGTGGCATTTGAACCCAGAACCAACCGACATCCACTGCTCCCGTGCCGTCTGTGCCATCATCAACTCACACTCCTCCCAGACAAAGGCCCTGGGGGTGGTCATTGCAGAAGCAACTGGCTTTGTAGAACATTCTAGAGATTGGCTTTTGGGATATATATTTTCATCTTAAGGAAGAGCTGGTATATTTTTAGGATGGGCAGACTTCCCAGGGTTCCGTCAGCCAGTCCAGGGTACCTGCGTCCACAGAGCTTCCCTCCCTCCCTTGGAAGGAGCACAGCAGAGCAGAAAGATGGAGAGAGGCCCCACCCCTGTCCCCAGGGTCTTCCCCTGGATCCGAAGGGTCCTTAGACTAAGGTCAAGCTTAATAGCAGGTGAGATTTCTATGTCCTGCCTCTGGGAAGAGCGGAAAACAAATTATCAATTACAGGTGGAATTGTCGGTCAGAAGAAAGCCATCACTTTTGCTTTAGTGTTTACAGTTAATTAAGCCCGCAAAGAGGAACAGCTCCACCAACTACAAATCCTGCCATCTCTGGGGACCCAGGTACCTGCTAGCCCAGGGGAGAGGGTCCCAGGGTACCGAGCAGAGGAGGCTGCAAGTGCTCTTGCTGAAGCTTCTGGGCAGGTTTGCAACCCTGGGAACACCTTAGAATCACCTGGGCTGCTCTTCAAAGTACAGCTGCCAGGTGGCTCCAGTGATATTTATGTACTTGGACAGGGGTGGGGGCAGACACCAGCACACACATTTTTTAAAGCTCCCCAGCGATTTCTCCATGCAGCCAGGGTCAACAAGCGTGGATGGGTGCTGGATGCATGAGGGGCTGCCCACTGCCCACTGATGCCAGCCCTGCCTGCTCCCCACCCGCGCCTGGACTCCTGTCACCAGGTGGCCCACTTGAATCCCCTCAACAAACCCAAGGGAAGGTGAGCGGCCTCCAGAGAATCCAGCCCGTGCCCCTGGCCTCTGTGAAGCCCAGTCTTCCAGCTGAGCCCAGACACTGAGAGTAGGTGAGAAGGGCAGGCCGTCCAAAGTGCCCGGGGCCCTCCCAGGGCTGATGGTGGCCTGGAGCTCCTGGAACCCTCGGGGAGGAGAACTTAGTGCCTGCCTTGGCTTCAGCCTCACAGCCTTGTTCTCATCGGTTGTCCACATCTCTCCCTGGCCCCTGCTTCCTGCTGTCCATCTTCCCAGCTTTCGGGCCCGACTGCTGAGCCTCTTGCTGTGTTTCCTCCATCCTGGGCCCACAGGTGGGAGCAGGAGTAAACCTCCTGACAGACACAGCCAAGTCAGGAAAGAGTGTTGTTTAGCTCCATCCGGAGGGACAAAAAACAAGAACATGTAGGGAGGGGGAGGCTAAGGGAAGGGGGCCACACAACAGGTAGCCGAGAGGTGCAGGAGAGAGCCCCACCTGCTCTTTCAAGGAAAATGATTCTCCATGAAGGAGATGGTGACCAAGTACCTACAGGTGCCCAGCAGAGTGCAACGGGGTGGGAGGGGCCAACTGAAGGCCAGTGTGTGCCAGGCCCTGCACCAGGCCTGGGGAATGCTGCAGGGGAGAAGACAGGCCTGCCTCTGCCTCACAGGAAGGGCGTTCTGTTCCGAGAAACTAAGAATAAACAAATCAACCTGCTCATGAGCAAGGTCACATGAGAGAGCCACAAGCATTGGAAAGAAAACTGGTGATGGGAAAGCCAGTGAGGACTGTGAGCTTGGTTATGAGGATGTGGGGGAGACACTTCCTGAGGAGGATGGGGAGGGGAGTGGAGACCCCAATAGCTGGCAGGAAACAGCCAGGCAGAGACCTGGGGGCAGAACGTTCTGCCAGGGGGAAAAAGTGCCAAGTCCTAGAGGCGGGAAAGAGCTTGATGCATGCAAGAGAAAAAAGCAAGGCCTTTGTGACTGGAGGTGAATGAAAGTGGGGAGTGAAAGGCAAAGTCTGAGAGGTAAGCAGGGCTGGATTATGCAGAGCCTTGAAAACTGAATGAGGAATGTGAGCGTTCCTCTGCACGTAACCAGAGGCCAGGGAATGGTTAAGGGTGAGAAATGAAGCCACTTGGGACTTCTGCATTTGGCCAAGGCAGAGTAGCTGGCCCTTCTGTAAGTCAACAACTATGCAATTAAGGCTGGGTGCGGTGGCTCATGCCTATAATCCCAGCACTTTGGGAGGCCGAGGCAGGTGGATCATCTCAGGTCAGGAGTTCGAGACCAGCCTGGCCAATATGGCGAAACCCCGTCTCTACTTGAAAAAATGCAAAATTTAGCCGGGTGTGGTGGTACGCATCTGTGTTCCCAGCTACTGGAGAGGCTGAGGCAGGGGGATCACTTAAACCGGGGAGGTGGAGGTTGCAGTGAGCTGAGATCGTGCCATTGCACTTCCGCCAGGAGGACAGAGTGAGACTGTCTCAGAAGCAAAACAAAACAAAAGAAAACAAAAAAACTATGCAATAAAATTAAGTGCATGAGGCAACCCCTTGGAAGCAGTGGGCAGCAGGCAGTGCAAGACTGCGATCCCTGAGAGAAGGAAAGCCTGCAGAGGCACCTGCAATCAAATGAAGCAGCACTGGCTATATGATTATAAGCAAGTATAAAATAAATATACATGAATCCGTACTGATATAAATATTAATACTTATATTTGGTTGGTGCAAAAGTAATAATACCTAATATTAATAAATGATTGAGTAAGTAAAGAAATGGAGAGAAAACGTCAGTCTCCCATGCGGAAGATTTTCAAATACTTTATGTAGATACTCCGTATTTAAGGAGGTAGGACGTAACTCCCTACTGTTTAAGTGCGGAGGTATGTAGCAGCTTTCTTCCAGGGTATAGTATGGAAACGAGGGGGAAGAGAAACCTGACCATCACCACCTCGGTCAGGGATTGGGCTCAGCCTTAACAGTGATATGCCATGTTGGGAGGACGTCCGCTTGATATGATATGATGAGAATGGCACTTCACCTTTGTGGCCTTCCTCCTCAAAACCCAAAACCCCACTCTAATCCTGAGAAAAACCCTTTTGAAAATCCCAATCAAAGAATACAAAATACCTGGGCAGCGACCCTTAAAACCAGCAAGTGGCCAGGCGTGGTGGCTCACGCCTGTAATTAATTCCAGCACTTTGGGAGGCTGAGGCGGGCGGATCACAAGGTCAGGAGTTCGAGACCAGCCCGTCCAACATGGCAAAGCCCTGTCTTTACTAAAAATACAAAAAAATTAGCTGGGTATGGTGGTACATGCCTGTAGTACCAGCTACTCTGGAGGCTGAGGCAGGAGAATCGCTTGAACACAGGAGGCAGAGGTTGCAGTGAGCTGAGATTGCAACACTGCACTCCACCTGGGTGACAAAGCGAGACTCTGTCTCAAAGCAAACAAACAAACAAAAAACCCCCAGCAAGTCATCACATACAAGGTAACTGAGAAACTGTCATGACCAAGAGGAGCCTAAGGAGATACGGCTGCTAATTATAACGTGGTGTCCTGGATGCCATCCTGGAAGAGAAAAATGACTTCAGGAAATCTGAATGAAGTATGAACTTTAGTTAATAACAATGCATCAGTGTTCATTAATTATGACAAAGGTCCTATATTAAGATATTAATAACAGGGGAAAGTGGATATGAGCGCTAAGGGAACTCTCTGTACTCTCTTTGGAATAATTCTGTGAATCTAAAACTGTCTAAAATTTATTTTAAAAAATTAACAGAGACTTAAGGGACAATACCAAACAGTCTGATAAATTAGTCATGAGAGTCAGGAAAACTTAGATTAGGGAAGTGAAATCTTTGAAGAAGTAATGGGTGAAAGTTTGTCAGCATTGATGAAAAATACTCATGAAACTGTAAAATCAAGTAGAATGCGTAGAAGGAAAAAACATGCTTTGTCACATCATATTCAAGCTTCTAAAAGCCAAATAAAAAGATAACATTTTAAAAGCAGCCAGAAAATAAGTCACATCACATACAGGAAAACACAGTAAGAATATTCATGATGGACTTTTTTTTTTTTTTTTTGAGAAGGAATCTCGCTCTGTTGCCCAGGCTGGAGTGCAATGGTACGATCTCAGCTCACTGCAACCTCTGCCTCTCAGGTTCAAGTGATTCTCCTGTCTCAGCCTCCCAAGTAGCTGGGATTACATGCTCCCGTCACAACGCCCAGCTAATTTTTGTGTTTTTAGTAGAGACGGGGTTTCCCCATGTTGGCCAGGCTGGTCTCAAACTCTTGACCTCAGGTGATCCATCCACCTCGGCCTCCCAAAGTGCTGGGATTACAGGTGTGAGCCACTATGCCCGGCCATGATGGGCTTCTTAAGCAGAAACAATGAAAAACAAAAAGAAAGGGACGATATTTTTAAAGTTCTGAAATAAAAAAAAACTGTCAATCTAGATTTCTATAATCAGTAAAAGCATTCTTCAAAAATGAGAGTTAAATAAAGAAGTCTTTAAATAAATGGAAGTGAAGAGAATTACAGCAAAACTACAATTTAAAAAAAATGCTGTAGGATGTCTTTTGGGTCAAAACTTACAGACAGAGGAATGAATGAAGAGTACCAGAAATGGCAAATAAATGGGTAAATATAAGGGGCTCTCTCTTGTTTCTTATCTTTACTTAAAAGACTTCCTGTATGTATTAGTCCATTTTTATGCTGCTGATAAAGACATACCCAAGAGTGAGTAATTTGTAAAGGAAAAGAGGATTTATGGACTCACAGTTCCGCGTGGCTGGGGAGGCCTCACAATCATGGTGGGAGGTGAAAGGCATGTCTTACATGGTGGCAGACAAGAGAGAATGAGAACCGAGTGAAAGGATTTCCCCTTATGAAACCATCAGATCTCACGAGACTTATTCACTACCATGAGAACAGTATGGGGGAAACCACCCCATGATTCAGTGACCTCCCACCAGGTCCCTCCCAAACACATGGGAATCATGGGAGCCACAATTCAACATGAGATTTGGGTGGGGACACAGCCAAACCATATCACTATATGATCAAAATTAAGTGTAAGGTAGGGCTTATAACATATGTGAAAATAAATGATATGAAAACAATTGCTCAGGGTCAGGTAGGTGAAATTATACCATTGTATTTGCGAAGTGAGAAGTGTAAAGTAAAATGAGGAAGTAGAAATCGTGAAATTCAGGTGTGAAGGATGAAGAGGGACGCTAAATAAACTTTGATAAGTTAAGGATGCATATTGTTACCCCCAGAAAAACCACTTAAAAATAAAATCAGTACAGGAATTGCTAAGAAGCCAATAGCAGAAATAAAATGGAGCACTACAAAATATCTAATTAACCTAAAAGTAGGCAAAAAGGAGCAATGGGGAACAGAAAGCAGGGGAACAAATAAAAAACAAATAATAAGGTGGTAGGCTTAAACCCAATCACATCAATATTACATGAAATATACATGGACTAAATGCCTCAGTTAAACAGCAGAGATTGTTGGACTGGATAAAAAAAGCATGACCCAATTATATACTGCCTACAAGATATTCATTTTAAATAAAAAGGTTGAAAGTAAAGGCCAGGAAAAGATAAAACATGCAAACATTATTTTTAAAAAATCTGGTGTGGCTATATTAAGGACACAGTAGACTTAAAAGCAAAAAGTATTACCAGAGATAAAGAAGGACACTTCATAATGATAAAAGAGTTCATTTAATAAGTAAATATACCAAAATATGTATGCATTTAATAACAGAGCATCAAAATATAATTAGCAAAAACTGACAAAAGGGTAGAAATAGATAAATCCACAATCATAGTTAGAAATTTTAATACTCCTGTCAGCAATTGATAGTACAATAAACAGAATATCAATAAGGTTATAGGTATTTGAACAGCACACTCAAACAACTTGATTTAATTAGTATTTATATAACACCCCATCCAACAATACAAAGAACACATTTGTGTGTGTGTGTGTGTTGACCTAAATTTTTTTTTTATTATTATACTTTAAGTTTTAGGGTACATGTGCACAATGTGCAGTTTTATGACATATGTATACATGTGCCATGTTGATGTGCTGCACCCATTAACTCGTCATTTAGCATTAGGTATATCTCCTAATGCTATCCCTCCCCCCTCCCCCCACCCCACAACAGTCCCCGGAGTGTGATGTTCCCCTTCCTGTGTCCATGTGTGCAAAGAACACATTTTTTAAGTGCACTTGGAACATTCGCCATGATGGGCCATATTCCGAGCCATAAAACAAATCTCAATAAATTCCAAAGGATTGAAATAATAATGAGTATGCTTTCTGACCATAACAGAATTAAGTTCGAAATCAACAACAAAAATGATATCTGGAAAGTCACCATGTGTTTGGAAATTGGTAAATACACTTCTAAATAACCTAAGAGTCAAAGCAGAAATCACAAAGGAAACTAAGATATATTTCTAACTGAATAAAAAACTACCACCTATCAAAATGTGGGGGATGCTGCAGTACTTGGAATAAAATTTCTTTCGTACATGCCTATATTTAAAAAGAAGACAGGTTTAAAATTGGTCACCAAAATTTCCACCATAAGAAGCTAAGAAAAAGAAGTGCAAACAAAATCCAAAATAAGCAGAAGAGGAAAGACGTAAGTACACATTGAGAGTGGCCTTGTTCTTGTGTTGACGTTGCCCTATTCTGCCATCCTCCATCATCTCCTTGAGACCAAACATCGTGCCTTCAGGAAAGTTGCAGAGTTCTGATGGAGAGATACTTGAAGGTGATGTGGAAATTGTCAAGTAATCAAGACCACGTGACTATCAAGACCACGTTGTAGGCCGGGCATGGTGACTCACACCTGTAATCCCAGCACTTTGGGAGGCTGAGGCAGGCAGATCACCTGAGGTCAGGAGTTCAAGACCAGCCTGGCCAACATGGTGAAACCCCGTCTCTATTAAAAATACAAAAATTAGCCAGGTGTGGGGGCAGGTGCCTGTAATTCTGGCTACTCAGGAGGCTGAGGCAGGAGTATCACTTGAACTCAGGAGGTGGAGGTTGCAGTGAGCCAAGATAATGCCACTGCAATCCAGCCTGGGTGACAGAGTGAGACTCCATCTCAAAAAAACAGAAAGAAAAAGCCCAGGCACGGTGGCTTATGCCTGTAAACTGGAAAACACTCATGAAACTGTAAAATCAAGTGGAATGCGTAGAAGGAAAAAACACACTTTGTCACATCATATTCAAGCTTCTAAAAACCAAATAAAAAGATAAAAATTTAGAAGCAGCCAGAAAATAAGTCACATCACATACAGGAAAACACAATAAGAATATTCATGATAGCCTTTTTTTTTTTTTTTTTTTGAGAGGGAATCTCAAAAAAAATCCCAGCACTTTGGGAGGCCAAGGCAGGCGGATCACGAGGTCAGGAGATCGAGGCCATCCTAGCTAACATGATGAAACCCCGTCTCTACTAAAAATACAAAAAATTAGCCAGGCGTGGTGGCAGGCACCTGTAGTCCCAGCTACTCAGGAGGCTGAGGCAGGAGAATGGCGTGAACCAGGGAGGGACATGCTCCCCCGGCCTCGCCAGCTATTCCTGCAGGACAGGTCCTAGCAGGGACCACTGGCTGGGCCGGGTCAGCTGCCCAGGGATGGGCAGTCCTGGGTGAGGAGTGAGAGCCGATGCTGTTCTGCTTCCAAGTAGCCCCGGAGGCTGGGGAGGCCCTGGGGAGGTTCACATCTGCCTCCATGCGGGGAGAGGCCTCTGAGCTTTGTCCCTGCTGTCCCAGCATCCAGGCAGCCGGCCCCCTATTCCCCAGGAGAGGAGCAAGGGGGGCCATTCCCAGTCCCCAGCCCTGTTGGGGCCCTGCGAGACCGGCCCACCAGTGCCCAGAGGTCAGAGGAGGCGGGTCTGGGCTTGGGAGGCCCTGAGGGATCTTGGCAGGCAGAGAAGTGGAAGGGAGGGAGGAAGGTGTCTTCCCAGGCACGGGGGGAGCACCGGCCGAGGGGGTAGTGGGGAGGCCCAGAATCCAGCAGCTGCACCCAGGCTTGCGTGTCTGGGGAGGACAGCCGGGCCCAGGCTCTTTCTGCACTGAAGCTGGAACCCACCAGGGTCGGGCTGCTCTGTTAGCTCCAGCACACGGAGCAAACACACAAAGATTAGCAAACTTCTTTCCTGTGAGCTGAGTCAAAGCGGATGAGCAAACACGGGCGCCTGTGAGTCTGGCGCCTTCACCTGTGAGAAGGCAGACAAGCCCCTCACTGGCCCCGGGGGAGGAGGAATCACTGTTTGGTTTGAGAGGCGAGAGTGAGGCCCAGCGGGGTTAGGAGAAGCGCCCGGGCGCCCCAGGCACGGGGGGAAATGCCCAGGAGAAACAGCCAGAACCAGGGAGGAGCCTTCCCGGCACACTGGAGAGCTTCCTCGGGAAGGCAGTTGCGTTTGCAGAGGGCCTGGCCCACGGGGGTCAGCCGGCAGGAGCGAGGAGCAGAGATCGCAGGAGCCACGGTGGTGGGGGAGCCCTGAACCATATACATCAGGTTCGGAAGACGGCAGCGTTGCAGGGGACGTTCATCTGACCCTGAGGCCTGATGAGGGCGTGGTAAGGGAATGAGTTTTGGAAACAGAATGACCCAGGGGAACTGCGGTGCTACCGCCTTTTGTTGGGGGGCCCTGGAAAGGCCACCTCACCCTTCTAGACCTCGGGCTTCCCGTCTGCCAAATGGGCGTATTCCAGGGCCCTCGCAGGTTATTAGGAGCCGGAAGCGAGCCTGTATGTGGGATGGGTGTCTGCGCCCTTACTAAATCATTCTTGAGCACCTACTGTGTGCGTCTCCTATGGAGTAGCCCCTGGGGGTGACAGTGGTGCCCTCGTGAAGCCTCAGCCCAGCTGGGGAGAAGCACAGAGTGGACGTGGTGGCCATTCTTCCTTCCAGTCCATTCTTCGATTCCAGCCCTGCTCTAGACAGGCAGACCCTCTGTCTTCTTTTATCTTCCAGAAAAGGAAACTGAGGCAGCCTGGGGAGGGGAAGCACCTTGCCCAAGCTGACTCGCAGGCCTGGCTCCTGGGTCAGGTGCTGTCCACAGCAGGAGGGCCTGGGAGACCCCCCTGTCCAGCCCTGTGCTTCTCAGGGGAGAATGCTGAGAACCACATCGCTTAAGTGCCTCGCTCCTTCTCCTCCAGAACAGTCCCAGTGAGCAACAACTCAGGGCAGGCATGGGCGAGTTTGAGCGCTAGAAATCTCAGCTGGGATCCTGGCATCTGGGGAAGGGCCGGGCTCTATAAATAAACCACTCGCCTAAGCCCGGGAGCAGGCAGGAGCCTGGAGAGCCAGAGCTGCTGCCTGCCACTCCCCACAGATGACGGCGGCGCAGCCGGAGGGCCCCCCTCTCAGGCAGCTGGCCCCTGGGATGGGCTGGCAGCAGGTGGCAGCCAAGAATATTTGACCCCCTGCTCCCGAGGGCACCCCACCTCCACAGGCACACACACATCTATGCCCTGAGCTGGGACGAGCTGCACAGAGCGGGCTGGGGGCTGCTCCCTGGAAAAGAGGCAGCAGGTCCCTGGGACGCCTGGAGCCGCTTCTCTCGGTGCCAGCCTTGCCCTCTGCGTACTGGACAGCAACAAGCCCAGGCACAGGTAAGCGATGCCTCCTTGTGCCCCTGAAGGGCCTGCTCTCTTGGAGAAGGGGATGCGGGCTGGGGGGTGGGAAAGAGGCTTTGGGAGGAGGCCGGAGCCACAGTTCCCTTGGTTTCTTGCATCTTCCCTCAGCTCTAAGAATCCTGGCACAGGCATTGAGCTCTCCTCGCTCTCTGGCTCCCTCTCCATGCCCCCAGCCTGGTGGGGAACAGCCTGCCCTTTTCATTCTGGAATACTCTCTTCCTCCATCAAAACAATGGAGTTCTGTTGGCTTAATGAGACGCTGGCCCCAGGGTAATAGGTTTGCAGGAACCAGGTGGAAAAGTTTTACTGCCCTGGGTTGCAAGTAGCCGGTGCCTTTGGGAGGAGAGAGGCCTCCTCTTCCTGCTCCGGGGTCTGGGTGTGGCAAGGCCAGAAGGCACCGGGCTTCTGCCCCTGTGGAGGGTGGACAGCAGTTCTTCTCGGGAGCACTGGCTGGGGAAGATTCTCTTTGGAAGATGGGGAGAAATCCAAGGAGGCAGTCCCCTGGGCGGGTCTCCAGTTCCCCAGTTCTGTGTCACACTTCCAGGCTTACACAAAGAAACTCGTTTTGGTGAGTGCTGCTTTGGGAGTCGAGCCAGGCCCGACGGACTCAAGGCAGAACGAGGGGACTTGCTTTGGGAGCTCGGTGCACTTGTCTTCGTGCTCAGAGGGGCTGTCAGGCCTGGCTTTCTGCCTAAACAGCTTTCTGTGTCTCATCCCAGGAAAGGGTATTCACCTGCAGGAGAAGCAGTTAGAGCAATTGTGCAGGACGCCGGGGAGATGAGCCTGTATATGGGGCTCCGTGGAGGGGCCTGCTGGCGTCCTTCACCCGCCCCGGTTCGCAGAGGAAGGCAGGTGCTGGGGGGAGGCCAGAGAGGATTTGGGGCCAGCCTTTCCACGGCACACAGCTCAGGAATCACTGGGGGAGTGGGATTAGCCGTGATGGATTTTTCTCGGCCTGAGGGCGAGCTGGCATCTGCCGCAGCCAACTCCTGCAGCAGGCTGGCTTGGCTGAGCACAGGTGTGAGGGCTGCTGGGCTCGGCAGGGCCAGGCTTCGTCTGGGCTGCTCTCCACTGTGGCAGGTCAGGAAACACCAGGCGGCCAGCGCTGGGTCTGGAACGGAGCACACAGTTCCTGCAAATGCTACCCAGGATCCTGAGGCTGCCCAGGGCCAGGTGTCCACCCCACCTCCCTCGCCGTCCACCCCGCCTCCCTCGCCGTCCACCCCGCCTCCCTCGCCGTCCACCCCGCCTCCCTCGCCGTCCACTCTGCCTCCCTCGTCGTCCACTCTGGTCGCGTCCCAGGAGCTGGTTTCCTTGACCTTCTCTCCCCTGTGTCTTCAAGGAACCCTGTTCAGGAGCCACTTTGTGAACCTGCCCAGGAAACCCACCCCACTTCCAGCTTTGCTTTAACTTCCAATCCTTCCATGTGGCCTGTGTCACTAGGACCAGAAATTGAATCACTGCCATCATTGGGACTGAAATTCCTACCCGGGCTCCTGCTGCGCATTCCCCAGCCATGTGAATCTTGGCAGAATACTGGGCTCCTCTAATCTCAGTCTGCTCGTGGATACAATGGCTGCAATGCTTCCTTCCTTACGGGGCCGTGGGAGGATGGACAGATCACACGTGGGAAGCAGGACAGGGATGAGGGATGTGGCAGCCCTTGCGCTGTATACATCATGATAATGTCTTCTTCTGATTAGCCTGTGCACCTCAAAGGCCAATATTTCCCAGCACGGGACCTGGCACACAGTAGGTGTGCAACAATGCTTATTGAATTTATACATTTGTGTGCACACACACACACACACACACACATCAGGCGACCTGCAAGGGTTATGTGGGCACCACCACCCTAGCTCCAACTCATCCCAACCCCGTCTGCCTAGGACAGTGGCCGTGATGCCCGCAGAAGCAGCCTCCGCACCCCCGTTTCTGGTGCCACCTCTGCCCCGCGCGGTCCTGGCCGACACCACAGGTGGATGGATTTTGGTCCATGGCACTTGATCACTTCCGTACAATGGGGAGAGCCTGCTGAGGGCAGAGCCAAGGCAAGCATGGCTGTAAATCACCATAACCACCACCATCAGGCACTGGTCTTGGTCTTGGGAGTGTCTGCTCTGTTTTGGCTGATTATCTTCCTACTTACGAATGCACGTGCACACCCAGCCTCTCCCCCAGACGCCTCCGATGTGGGCCTGTTCCTGAGAGCCGTCCATAGACCACGAGGCTGGAAGGAGAGCTCCATCTGACTGGGTGCAGTCTCTGCGGGTGCCCAGGAAGGCTGGGAGAGTCCGAGGTGGTGGTCGTTTTCCCACCTCCATAACTGGGACGCCAGGACCAGGGACAGGGTCCTGCAAGTGTTGTAACAGGCCTGAAAACCAAGGCACGTTCCTACAATCACAACAGCGGCCCCGTTTGTCAGGCACTTGATGGAATGCCAGGCTCGGTGCGCCATGCTTGCAAAGGTTGTCTTACACATTTAACCAGTCAGCACTTTGGAAAGGAACAAGGCTCTGTAAAAATACACCAATTGGCAAAATGATAGGGCATTCTATATGTTAGTGCAAATGAGTAAAAACCCCATGGTGTCTTTTGGTCACTCCAACAAACCTGCCCAGCCTTTAGCACCAAGCCTCTGCTGTGCCTGCTGCCCCGAGCACTCCTCTGGATGCCCCGAGCCCCCTGCCTCCGGGTTCGGTGCCGTGCACTGCCAGCCCATTTACCCCAGCTGTGGGTGCAGAGGGTAAGCTCTGTCTCGTGGATGTGCTGGTGAATTTTACCACCCAGCCATTTCATTCAGATTACTTCTGCCCATCCAGTTTGGGGTACTCCCTGTTCCTGCACCACACATATATCCACTGCATGGGTCTGCTGTTGCTGTAACCGTGCTCTGTAACAAATAGTCCCGCAGGCTCAGTGGCTCACAGCAACACACGTATGTTTCTCTCACTCCCGGGCCTGTGGTCCGCTGGGGTTGGCTGTCTTGGTTGGGGATGGCTGAGCTCCACGGAGCTCAGCTGCACTTGGCTCCAGCCTGTGAGTCAGTTTCAGGACGGCTCCACAGGCCTCACGCTGGGGTCTGTTCTTATCTTGATGGTGACCGAAGAGCGAGGGGTCAAACCACACCACAGAAGCTGGCGGATGGTCTGCTCATGTGTCTCGGCTGCTGTTCCGTCTGCCAACGCAGACCACAAGGCCAGGCTCCGAGTCAGCAGGATGAGAGTGTAGACCCCCACCGAACTCTGCTGGAGGGCACCGTGAGGTCACATAGTGCAGGGAGGGAGTGGGGAATGGGGATGGGTGACCGCATCTTCCACACGTATCCTCCACGCTCTCTGCGGTTTATTCACTCATCTGTCCCTGTCCAGGCTGTTCCTCCTGAGGACAGGCCCCTGCCTGTTCTCCCTGGACAGGAGAGTAGAGGTTTGTTAAGTCCAGAGCCAGGCCAGGCCCTGAGGGTGCAGATCTCAGCGAGACAAGCTCAAGTTCAGAGTCAAGAGGGGACGTCAGTACTTAGGTCATGGCATTCCTCCCAGCTTAGCGGGGCTCAGAAAGAGGCACGGAGATGAGGCCGGGAGCACTTGTGTGTGAATGACGGAACAGGAAAGTCTTCGCACGGGAGGTGGCCCCATAAAGGAGCACCACAGGCTGGATGGGATTTTAGCAGGCAGAGGAATGGATGGAGGGCATCCTGGAAGGGGGCACTGCCTGGGCAAAGACCTGGAGACGAGAAAGTCTGTGCCGTTCGTCGTTTAGCCTGGCTAGCCCTGCTGCCACTTGCTGAGCAAGCTGCCCTCCCTCCTTGGGCCTGGACATTGCAGAAGGTCCACAGCCCTAGGACCCCATCAAAGGCAATTCCCCGGCACTTGAGTTGTTCCCTGAGAACTCCTTTAAGCTCCTCTGGCACCAGCTCTAAATTAACTAGTAACTAGGAACCTCTGATCTCATTATGTGAATTATAATTGTCCTGTTCTTTAATAATTCATAGCTGTGGAGCCCCAGGACACGGAGGCTTGGGAGAGGCACCCAGCAGGCAGCTCGAAGGGGAGGCAGGGTGGCTTAAAGGTGGCTCACAAATATTCCAGTTCACGATAATTTGCAAAATAAATAATACACAGCCCCAGTGCCCTTAGGCTAGGAAGGTATTTCAATACCAGCCAGTTGAACTCACTGCAGGGAGAGAGGTTATTCTCCCACATTAAATACGTCCTTGTCTCCCAAGAATTCAAGAACCTGGACAGAGAGAGGACATTTAAGGAAATGAATCCTGCGCAGGAAGCATTTGTTCAAGATGTTCTGATCCCTGCCTGTACACACCACTTCCAGGCAGTGCAGACCAGGAGACAGAAAGACCTGCATTCCCAAATAGGCTCCTGTGTCTTGTAGCTATATGCGCTTGGACACATCCCTTAGCCTCCATGAGCCTCCGTGTATCCATCTGTGAAATGGGCAGGTGATCCCTGCTTGGGCCGGTCCTCCAGGAGGGCTGGGAGAATGAAGGGAGATGTGTGTGAAAATGCAGGAGGAGATTCTGCCTCTGTGCACATGGAGGAGGCTGGGCAGGAGGAGGGCAATGAGGGGTCCCGGGGGGGAGCACAGGGAGGGGAAGGAATGAGGAGAGAGAGATTGGTCACCCCAGGCCTGGGGCAGTGACTCTGGCAGTAAACAGGGACCCAGTGACCTCAGATATCACTTGCAGGAGGTCCATGAAGCCTGGGCCCACCTGCTCTCTCTGCAGGGCGTGTGAGCAGCCCCCAGCACCCCCCAGACATGAGGGCTGATGCACTAAAGACCCTCACGCGTGTCAAGGACGTGTGGGAGCCTGGCTGCAGCTGGCCTGAGGACCTGGGACCCCACCTGTCCCCACTCCATCATTCAACAGAGACCTAGACCCCTTCAACATTGTCTCCATCTCAAAAAGGAAAGAATTGAGTCCATATTTTAAGACAATGATTTTTTTAAATTATACTTTAAGTTTTAGGGTACATGTGCACAACATGCAGGTTTGTTACATATGTATACATGTGCCATGTTGGTGTGCTGCCCCCATTAACTCATCATTTACATTAGGTATATCTCCTAATGCTATACCCCCCCACCCCACAACAGGCCCCGGTGTGTGATGTTCCCCTTCCTGTGTCCATGAGTTCTCATTGTTCAATTCCCACCTATGAGTGAGAACATGCGGTGTTTGGTTTTTTGTCTTTGCGATAGTTTGCTGAGAATGATGGTTTCCAGCTTCATCCATGTCCCTACAAAGGACATGAACTCATCATTTTTTATGGCTGCATAGTATTCCGTGGTGTATATGTGCCACATTTTCTTAATCCAGTCTATCATTGTTGGACATTTGGGGTGGTTCCAAGTCTTTGCTATTGTGAATAGTGCTGCAATAAACATACGTGTGCATGTGTCTTTATAGCAGCATGATTTATAATCCTTTGGGTATATACCCAGTAATGGGATGGCTGGGTCAAATGGTATTTCTAGTTCTAGATCCCTGAGGAATCGCCACACTGTTTTCCACAATGATTGAACTAGTTTATGGTCCCACCAACAGTATAAAAGTGTTCCTATTTCTCCACATCCTCTCCAGCACCTGTTGTTTCCTGACTTTTTAATCATCGCTGTTTTAACGGGGTCTTAATCTAAAACCCAGGCTGGAGTGCAGCGGTGCGATCTCGGCTCACTGCAACCTCCGCCTCCAGGGTTCAAGTGATTTTCCTGCCTCAGCCTCCCAAGTAGCTGGGATTACAGGTGAACACCACCATGCCTGGCTAATTTTTATATTTTTAGTAGAGACAGGGTTTCACCATGTTGGTCAGGCTGGTCTCGAACCCCCAACCTCAGGTGATCTGCCCACCTCAGCCTCCCAAAATGCTGGGATTACAGGTGTGAACTATCACACCCGGCCAAGAAAATGAATGATTGAACATATAAGAGGAATAACATGAAAGTCAGTTTAGGATGAAACATTCATTCACTGTCACCCCCCACCCACCCCCATCCTACACTGAGAGTTGGTTTCCTTTTTATTAATCAGTCCTTGTCTTGCTTCAGAAGGGGCCACTGCTGAGCACCTACTGTGTGCACGGGTGGTCTGTCGAGGGGCTGTGGAGCCAGACAGCCTGGGTGCAAACCCCTGCTCTGCCACATCAGCCATGAGATCTTGGCGGTCACTTTACCTCTCAGTGCCTCGATTTCCCAACCAGTCAATGGGGGCGATGGCAGCGCCTGTCTCACTGCGTCTCGGTGAGGATGGAATGAGTTCACTGGCTTGAAGCTCTTGGAACTGTGGGGCTCTCGGGAAAGGCAGACTATTGTTTTCCCAGGCTCTGCTCTTAGAGAAACGCACCCAATCTGGGGCACTGATGCCCACTTCATAGAGGAGGAGACTGCAGCTCCCGGGGAGGCCTGTGCACCTTACTGTGCTTGGAGTGACTCAGAGGAAGCCCTTGACTTTGGAGGGTATCAATGGCAACCTGGAGGAGAGACTGTAGCCTTATAGGTTTTTAGCTTTTCTTTTGGTTGGTGGTTTTCAAATAAAAGCTTTTCTAAGGGGCTGCTCTGTTTGGAGAAGGATGAGGAGGGAACGGAGACAGGGCCAGTCTGGCCTCCCTCTGACATCCCCTCCCTGAGGCTCTCAGGCTGAGAGGACCACTGTTTGGCAGCCGCAGGTTGAGCCTTGGGAGCGGTTTAGCCTTGGGAGCAGTTGGACCTCCCACCAAATCCTGGCCGCACAGCTGGAGGAGACGCAGCGGTTTCAGGCCTACCTTCCTGCCTCTGTTCCAACAACCATACCCCATGCCCCGCCCTGGGTGGGATCCTCAGGCAATGCCAGGGAGGCAGAATGGCTTCTAGGAGGCACCAGCCTGCCGGGGCCAGGCCCAGCTCTCCTCAGGGCCTCCCAGGGCTACCTTGGAGTGTCCTAGGAGGGTCTTCCAGCATCTCCCTAGGGTGTCCTTAGGGTCTTCTAGAGGTCTCGCCAGGATCTTCTCTGGTCCTCCCGGGGCCTCCCAGGGTCTCCTTGAGATCTCACAAGGTTCTTCTAGGTCCACCCAGCGTCTCCTCTGAATCCCTCCTCTGAGAGTTTCAGCCCCCGTCTCTCTCCCCACAGTCACCTCTCTCTCTCTCTCTCTCTCCAGACTCTTTCTTCCTCCCTTCTCCCTCCTCTCAGCCTTGAGTGGCTGTGAAATAAAACTCAAGTGTCTTCTTTAGCAATTTAAATGTATTGGCTGTTTCCTGTTCTTCATTTAAAATACAGACGAGTGGGGCATTTTCTCTTTCTCTCTCTCAAAAATGTACAACAGAAGCCACCAATGTGAATTCATTGATTCTTTTCTTCCACTGCCACCGTCCCCACAGAGACCAGCCTTGCCACCATTCATACTGATCCAATCCACTCTGCGCTGGAGGCACCTACACCTGCACTCTGGGTCCCCCAGGCCTCAGCAGGACTGGGCAGCAACTGTCCCTCCCACCGCCATCCCCTGGGGTCCTGGGGGGGGGGTCTCATCACCCAGGTGATGGGAATGCAGCTGATGGCAGTACCAGCCCCTCTGAGCTTGGGGCCTCTGCAGAGCTCATCTCCCCCTTCCCTGCAGCAGCCCTGGTAGGGCGCTGGCATTGCCACTCTCTAAGAGGACAGTGAGGCTCCAGGAGGCCAGGGCACAAGTCCAAAGCCACCTGCAATGTATAGCACAGCTGGCCTTGAAGGCGGCTGGCCTGGTGTCCAGCTCATGTCCTTGTCCCCCATCACACAGGCAGGGAGGGGTCACAGGGTTCTCAGCCTAACTCTTATGGGCGTGTAGCCCCTCACTGCTGGCCCTACCATGAACCCTCAGGGTCCTCGCTCTCCACTCCTTCCTATGCCATCCAGCCCAAGACCATTTTGCCATCTCCGCACAGAGCCAGCCAGAGGGTCTCGTTTACCAGGATCTGAGCCTGGACCTGCAGTGAAGGGAAAGGCACTGGAGGCCCCATGACCGGGGGTTCCTGAATGCTGGCAATTCCCTCCCCAGGTGTGGGACCCCCAACTGCTCACGCCCCTGCCGGGCACTTCCTCCCAGATGATTCCATGTGGCCACATCCCCACTGTGCAGATGAGGCCCCCAAAGAGGAAGGGCCTTACCAGTCCCTCAGCAGGTGGCAGTGGCCCAGTGGGACCCATGACTGTTCTGTGGTCCTGGAGGAAGCTTGCACAAGGGGCCACCAACACCTGGTCACTGAGTTCACAGTGTGGCCCAGAGCAAGGTGAGCTCATGCAGCCGGCCGTGCAGTGTGCTAAAGGGATGGACAGAGCTCTCAGAGCCCAGGACTCTCCAGGTGCTTTGAGGATTGGAGGCTGCGCAGAAGTGTGAGATCCTGCAGGCCTAAGACGCGGGCAGATCCAGGCAGAGGCCCCCATCAGACCCCTGACTGCAGTCTTGGCCAAACCACTTATGTGTGGGCTGTAAACAGGGTGATAACATGACAGCTGGCACCAGAGGTGGCCAGCGCTGCTCCTCGCCACTCACGCCCACTGCCCCAGGCCCTGTGGACACACAGGCAGATGCGGGCACCTTAGTCCCCCCAGCACCCCAAGCATACCAGACTCTTTCCCACTCTGAGATCTTCCCACATGCTGTTCCCTCTACCGGGAACACCCTTCCCTTCAGCCCCCTCCTTGCCTGCTCCTAAATGCCACTTCGACATCTTTGTCCCTCATTACCCTCCACCATCCCTCTGCCACTGCCAGCCTCATCCCTCATGCCCTATACTGGTCCCAAGCCTTGACTCTTGTCGTTCCCTTAGTTCTGAGGGCACCCATCTTCTTGGTAAATATCTATTTCCAATTCAAACATCACCCCCTCCATGAAGCCATTTGGACCTCCTCCCTCTTCCCAACTGGACCTGCACAGATTTCCAGAAAAGCACCCGGGACAGTGGCCCTGTGGCGATATTCATGTTTCTCTGTCACAAGAGAGGCCTCCTTGAGGGCAGGGGGCAGCTGATTGAGCAATCGGGATGGGGCATCACGTGGAGGAGCCCTTCTCAAGCAGGGACTGTGGCTACGACGACACAGTCATGCCGCGGTAGCACAGAGAAACTTCCGGCTTCCGCGTCCTGCCCACATAAAGAGAATCTTGTGTTTGTCCACTCGCCTGCTCTGACTCTCAAATCGCTAAGGAGAATTCTGAGGGTCCAGCCTGTGCCTGGATTTTTGAGCTGCAGAAATGGAAAAGTTGAGACAGGGCAGAAGCAGGAGAAAAAAGGGAAAGAATCTGTTCCCTGGGTCAGCTCTTGAGCTTCCTTTGTTGTAGAGAATATTCTGGTCTTTGTTGTAGAGAATTTTCTCTGGCAGCGTGCAGAGAAAATTATACAATAATCAGATGGGCTGAGGGGTGAGTGAAAGAAAGTTTAGTAATGAGCTGGGAGCAAGAAGAAGGGATGAGAAGGAAGAGCTATGAGGGCAGAGGAAGACGGGTGTGTGTTTTCAGGGGCATGGGCTGAGAAGGAGAGACTTTGGGAAAGCTACAAGTTGCAGAAAGAGAAAAAAAGGGGAATTTTTGGCTTCTCATGCACTTTGAGAAACTCAAGTGAAAAAGATAATTCATTGTTGTCTACTTTTGGTTCTGGCCTGTGCTTCCTTAAGCTTGACTCTGCAGAACTGGGCCATGTGGGGCCATGAGATTCTTTTGAGTTGCACGATGTTGTGGTTAAAAACCAGGAATTCTGGCTGGATGTGGTGGCTCATGCCTGTACAAATCCCAGCACTTTGGGAGGCTGGGGCCGGCGGATCACTTGAGGTCAGGAGTTCGAGACCAGCCAGGCCAACATGGCAAAACCCTGTCTCTACTAGAAATACAAAAACTAGCCAGGTGTGGTGGTGTGTACCTCTAATTCCAGCTACTTGGGAGGCTGAGGCTGAGGCAGGAGAATAGCTTGAACCTGGGAGGCGGAGGTTGCACTGACCTGAGATTATGCCACTGCCCTCCAGCCAGCCTGGGCGACAGAGTGAGACTCCGTCTCAAAAAAAAAAAAAAAAAAGAAAAAGAAAACAAAACAAAACAAAAAACACACCAGGAATTCTCCTGCCCAGAGGCCTCCCAGACTGCACTGCTCCCTAAATGTCTCCATGTGGGTTAATATAACCACAACCCTCCAGCCTGGACCAACTGACCACAAAGTTGAGCTCTCCCTGTTTCCCAGCTAGGAGCAGAGACGTCAGGAATCCCTCTCTTGTCCCCCTGCCAGAGCGCCATGGCCCTCGTCTTGCAGCGAGCACTCTGAGGGCTGTGTCCCAGAGCCACACTTTCCTCTATGAGCAGCCCCAAACTTCATGACCTCTTGAAGACCAGCCACTTTAAGGGACAAGCGTCTCCTCTCACACTCCGACACCGCCTGCCAATGAGCTCCAACAGAGGTGTGTCAGGAGAGGGGAACATAAGTGATGAAAGATCAGAAGACAATTAAGTCCCATCACACTCCTTGTTAATGCTGTTCTTCTCCAGAGAGCAGCACGAATGTCATCTGGCCGTTGTAACGGAAACACTGTCGCCCATTTCAGATCCTGTTTTTCCGGATCTTGCCATCCTGAGCCAAGGACTGGGGTGGGGGTTGCTGCACCCTGAGCTGATGGGATGGAGGGGTCAGCGGCAAGGATGCCAACTCAGAATCACCAGTCAATGAGGGGTCCACTCAGCAGGATGCAGGGGAGAGGGCCCAGGCTTCCGGGCACTGAATCGAGGTTGCATCCCAGCTCCAGCACTTAGCCTGGTGACCTTGTTCAATTGATTCAAGGTCCTTGAGTTTCAAGTGCCCTCATCTGTAAACTGAGGCCCAGAATGCCCAGGGAGTTAATGGGATGGGCAATTAGGGCCAGGCACACAGGAGAAGCTCAGGGAATGCTGACAACTGTCAGCGAGCAACTGTCAAACTCTAGCCCCATGGGGTCGACCGACCTGGCAAGGAGCCCTGGGTGCCTGCAGCCCTTGCTGCCCACCTGAGCTGGGGCGGGTCCCTTGACCTCATCTGGAAAGCAGGATTAATAACACTGTGCAGGGCTATTATATGGGTCTTAGGAGGCAATGTAGGTGAGATGCTTTGCAAACTGTAAACTGCTGTGCAAATGTCATAGGTATTGCGGGAAGCCATAATAGTAATGAACTTGTGTGGTGCAAATTGGCACTGGTAAAAAGATATGCTTTGTGCTGGTCTCTGGCCACTCTGTAGGCTCTCCCAGGAGGCAGGGCCAAGTGGTTAGGAGGGGGTGCTGTGAATGTGGACCACCTTGGCTGTGTGACCTTGTGTGAGTTCCTTAACCTCTCTGTGCTCCAGGTGTGCCATATCTATCGCATGGTAACGTGATCACATTTGAGCTAAAAGCTGTACAGAGCCTTGCCCTTCACAAGTGCCTGGTGAATGTGTACGCCAGCCATCCTAGGCCGCAGCACCGCACCTGCACTTCCTCTTTGGCATCTTCTATCTCCATTGCTAAGTTTAAAGCTTGTGTCTTTGGTACCTTCTATTTCCATTGCTAAGTTTGAAGCTTGTGGGCCCTCCAGTCCATTCCCCGCATGGTACCCGGCGTCTTCCAGGTGCTAGAAAGCACCTCTCATCTTATCCCTCTCCAGCTGGTTGGCTTCTCAAGCCACCTCACCCACCTGCACCTTCAGATAGAGCCCCAAGCTGCTTTCTGGCCCTTTCCTGGCTCTGCAGTCCCACCCCTGCCACTGTCTCTCAGCTTTACTCTGCACTCCAGTGAGATGAAACTGCCATGCCAAGCTTTCGCCAGCGCTTCTCTTCCCATCTGGATCACCAGCCCCCTCCCCGAGCCTCCTGCCCCCACCCTGCCCCTTCCCATTTGCTGTCTCCTAGACCCCCTGCAGCCAAGTGAACCAAAAGCAGGGAGGGGAACTGTCTTGCACAAACCCCTGGAATGCACAGACGCCAGGGGAGGGACTGGGAGCCAAGCCAGCCTGGCTTCAAAGCCCCGGAACCCACCAGCCAGTGTGGACAAGCACCGTGGCTGGGGAGAGTCCCGAAGCTGAGGATTTCTGGGTGACTGACAATGTGTCATTTGTGGGATTGCAAACCGGAGTCCCAGGGACAGTCTCAAGGGACAGGCCTGGGAGACCGGCCAGCTCCCCTCCCTGTTTATCACTGTTTGCTGTGAGTTGCAGTCGTTCTAAGGACTCACCACTGCAGGATTCCTTTTGGGGACTCTTTTTTTTGAGACAGTCTTGCTCTGTTGCTCAGGCTGGAGTGCAGTGGCACAATCTCGGCTCACCGCAACCTCTGCCTCCCGGGTTCAAGCGATTCTCCTGCCTCAGCCTCTCGAGTAGCTAGGATTACAGGTGTGCACCACCACATCTAGCTAATTTTTGTATTTTTAGTAGAGACGGCATTTTGCCGTGTTGGCCAGTCCGGTCTTGAACTCCTGACCTCAAGTGATCCACCTGCCTCGGCCTCCCAAGGTGCTGGGATTACAGACATGAGCCACTGTGCCTGGTCCTGGGGACTGTTGAGAAACTCACTTCCTCAGGCCCCCATCACCCACGGGCTTAAGTCTACACTCTTTATCACACCTTTCACAGCCTCCATAAGCTGCCCCAACTTCCTCTGCAGTCACACAAGACTCTGTGATGGTTAATACTGATCCCTCCCCTGAATGCCTTTCCCTGTGTCTTCCTGTTAAAATCTGACTCCTCCCTCAAGGTGTGACAACACAGGAATGAATGAATCCTCCTGGTGTGATGTCCAACTTCTAGGCTGATGCCTCTGGTCTCTGACTTCAGACCGTGGGCTCCTCCATGCCAGGGCCTGGGTCTTGCTCCTCCCAGGTCCCCACAGCCAGCACAGGGCAGGCAGGTGTCCAGGGAACAGAGGGTGTCATAGGAAAGAACAATCTCATAATATAATATAGATGGGAGAGCAAGGAATACCCTCACCCAGCAAGAGATGTTGAAGCTGGGACCTGCTGGGGTTGGCCAGGGGAAGTTGGGAGACCAGCTTTCCAGGGAGAGGAAGTGGCAGGTGCCAAGGCCTGGAGGTGGGGGCGAGATTGGTGCGATCCTTAGAAATGGAAGTGAGACCTGTGAGGCTGGGGACAGCACAAAGGCACATGAGGTCTCACGCTTGCCAAGGACTCTGCAACACGCCAGGCTTGATAGCACCATCACGACGCAGAGCTCCCATCTTATCCTCATTTTACAGTGGAAGAAACAGGTTCAGGGAGGCAGACTGACTTGGCGAAGTCAAGGCCTGCAAGGCAAATGCAGGCCTTGAACCCCATCCCACGCAACCCCATCCCGTGCTATTTCACCCCGAGCCACAGCCTCCTTGTTCACGTTGAGTTACCTAAGCAGGCAAATGGCCTGTGTCCTGCAGAAGCCTCTCTTCATCCGGGGAGGCTGCAGGTACCGGCTGTCCTTGCTCTACTGGGACGCCTATAGTTGTTCTGAAAAAATGAGTGATTTGGGTTCATTATTTCCTGACATGCTGGTGCTTTGTTTTGCTTCAGTGAGCACTACCGAACTGAGTATTTCCTCAAAGAGCCTTGGGCAGGCAGCCTGGGAGGAGCCAGCCACAGCCTCTGCACAGACTCGATTTCTGCCTCTCTCCCTGATGCTTCAACTGCCTCTGCAGTGAGAAGGCTTCTGGTGATGTTTGAATGTATTTATGAGTGAAATGAATTTCAGGCTCCAGGGAGCCCCTGGACACAGCTGGTTCGGGGACCACGGAGCCTCTTTGTAAGAGCATAGGGGCCAGGCTTGCATCTCCACCTTCCCCTAGTGCCAGTGCAGCCTGCTGGACCGAGGACCCCAGGAGATGGCCCTGTCTCCTGCAAGAGTCCATCGAGGGTGGTGTTGGAGAGCCAGCAGCGGCCAGCCTGGGTTCCAATCCCAGCTCTGCCATTTACCAGCCCACTAACTCTGCACTAATTTACCTCTCTGAGCCTCAGTTTTGTCATCTATAGAATGGGAACAATTAGGCAAGTGTGCTTTGAGAAGAAAACAAAATAATCCACTTGGAATGCTTAGCACAGGGCATGGCACGGCACAGAGGAAGCACCCACAGGAGCTACCATTGCCATGGTGTTACCCTAAATTATAGAAGGATGCTGGGCTTATCACCACCAAACAGCCCAGGACACAGAGATTAGTTCTGGCCATGAGGCCTGAGACAGCCCCTCCCGTCTCACCTCCCCACCGCCTCCCCCGTGGAGGGGGATTCCTGTCTCCTACTCCGGGATTCCCATCTCTTCTTTGGACCTCTCATGTCCCTGGTCAGTTTGGCTTCAGTGTTTCACACTTGCTGCTCCCTCTGATCCCCTCTCCCATTTGTCAACGGGTACGCCCTCATTCCCCTGGGCTCAGCCTCTGTTCTGCCTCCTGGAGGGGCCTCCGGGACCATCCCATGCCAACAGCCCCGCCTCTGCCCATCTCACAGTCACGGCTTGCTCTCAGCACATGCTCCTGACCACATCCCCTCCTCTGCCATTAAGTTGGTAGCTTGTTCTGGAAGGATGACACAGCCACATCTTTCTAGTTTCTCCCCACCCCCTCCCTTTTTAATTAAAAAAGTTACATATGCACATGGTTATGTAGAATACATATAAAATCTTATGGAAGAGTAGAAAATGAAGAGTAAAAGCCACCTCTGCTCCCATCCCCCTGCCCTGAACCGCTCCCCTGAGGCAACAGCTGTTCTTTGTTTTGCTTTTAATTCTATCAGCTCTCTTTCTAGCTTCAAATAATCCACTTCTACCTCTTTCTTATCAACTTTGCACGTTATCTGTGGGCTCTGGCTCTGAGACGCGAGGCTTGCCCAGGCGGGTCCCCTATGCATCCTGCTCTCTCTCCCCCTCCCTTCACCTCAACGGTATTTTCTTCTCCCTGCGGGCTCCGATGGACTCCATGATTTAAAGCATAGACGACCATTGCTGCCTGACCCCGGCCATCGCCCCAGACTCTTGCTCTCCTCCTGCCCGAATCGTCCCCAGCAGGCCAAAGGCCGGAGGAGGGAGCTCCTTGGACCAGGGCTCTCCCCCGTTCAAGCCTCCTGTGATGCCCAATAGCACCTGTGGTCAGGTCCAAACTCTGCCGTGGCCTCCAGACCTGCAGGACCTGGGCCTGGGGCCTCTCTTGAATGCAAGAGCACCTTTCACCCCTCTTGCTCCACGCGCTGTGCCCCCTCCTCCACCACCTCTCTGTGCTTTTCCTCCCAGCCCCGCTGGCCCCCTTGCAATTCCTCTAGCCGGGCAGACTTCCCCCACCGGCCCCCAAGCCAGCTGAGCCCCGGGCAGGACGATCGGGTCCTTCTTGCCATTCGTGCCAGGCTTGAAAGTCACTGTCCACAGGGCGTGCCCAGCATAGTGGCTCTGAGGCGCCCCTCCCAGACGAAGTCCTCCCCGCCACCCGCGCCGCCATGGGGCTTCTCTCCTGTGTTGGTGGTGGGCTTCACATCGGACCCTCCCACAGGAAGATGAATCAGTTCCGTCTTGACCTCAACTCTGACCTCAGTGTCTGGAGCAGCGCTTGGCCCTCATTGGGCCTGGACCAATGAGGCCGCTGGGTACATGAGCAAAGAACCTAGTCTCAGTTTCTTGATGTGCCAACCTCGACCGGCATACAGGGTGAAGAAATGACCCCCCCTCCACCCTTCCCCACTCTCGCTGCTGCCCGGGGTCACAGCTCCACGGTCAAGGTTGGGAGCTCCACGGTCAAGGTTGAAGGCCTCTGCATTCCAGGTGGAACAACCAAAAATCACTTTACGGCCCTTTGTCAATGGACTCATTCTACACGTTGGAAATTAACAAAGAAGCCCATGTTAGCATTGCGTGGGGGTCATTCCCTGAGGAACCTCGGCGTGTGATTGAACCCACAGGCTAGGAAATGTGGTTCCAACTCCTGAAAACCTGTGCTTAGGAGAATCCACGCAGCAGCGACTGCCGCACAGGCGTTTTCACCTGCTTCTTGTCTCGCAGCTGCTCTGTGTTGCCTTGGAAGCCCCTGTCCTCCAGTCTATGCTGCCTTCTCCTTGGCCCCTGCTTAATTACAAGCAGCTCTCAAATGTGCATGCATCCTAAATGCAGTGTGCGTGCAGCCTGGGCTGGGGCGTACATGAAGGGCATGGGGGGTAAACCAGCTGCCTTTCTCCTCATCTCAAGAAGCTTCTGTTTGCCTTCATCCTTGAAGACAGTTCAGCTGGCACAGAACTCTGATCAAAACCTGTTCCATCAGAACTTGGCAGACATGGCTCCACTGCCTTCAGGCTTTCGTGGCTGATTGGGAGAACTCTGATACCCGCCCGTTTCTTGTTTCCTTGTCCCAGACTGCTCTTTCCCTCTGTAAGCTTTCACGATGTTCTCCTTACAGTTGTCATTCTGAAATTTCACCAGGCGTGGGTGTTTCTCCATCATTAGTCCTGCTCAACTCTTATCGGGTGCTTCGGATCCATAAACATGTATCTTGCTGCAGCTCGGAGGGGAAACATTTCTTCTGTTACTATTATTATTATTATTATTTTGACAGAGTCTTGCTCTGTCGCCCAGGCTGGAGTGCAGTGGCGTGATCTCGGCTCACTGTAACCTCTGCCTCCTGGGTTCAAGCAATTCTCCTGCCCCAGCCTCCTGAGTATCTGGAATTACAGGCACATGCCACCATGCGCAGCTAATTTTTAGTAGAGATGGGGTTTCACCATGTTGCCCAGGCTGGTCTTGAACTCTTGACCTAATGTGATCTACCCATCTCGGCCTCCCACAGTGCTGGGATTACGGGCGTAAACCACCATGCCTGGCCTATTATTTTTCAAACTGTGACTTCCTCTTCCCCATTGTCCCTTGCTATCCCCCATGAGCTATTCTCAAAGGGCTGCTAAATCTCGTTGTGAGATGCCCCTGCCCCTCAGTCCTGCAGTTCACGTCCCTTATCTGGAAGTCACTTTGCTCTGTGCTAAAGAGGTGCTTTCTCTTGTCTTCCAGAGTGCCAGCCTGATCTCCAGATGAGTCTCTGATGATTCAACACACCCGTTGCACTATTTTTGTTAATTTCATCATCTTCAGTATTCTTCGTGTCTCAGCTATTCTTTCTTGTTCCTCCGCTTCGTCCTTACCACCTAGCACGCAGGCAGGTCCACACAGGCCCACTGCCCCTGGGTTCCGGGAGTCAAAGGTCCCTGTCACCAGCAACTCTGGTTAACAAAAGAGAGGAGGAACCAGGCGAGCACCTGTCATCCTAAATGCTCCTGCGCCCCGGCCAGTCCTGACCTGAGTAGTTTGTAATGCCCAACGTGGGCTTTTCTGTGCCCAGCTAGGGAGACCCATCCTTCCTCCCACCTCTGGTCAAGGTTTATTTGACTCCAGCCTCACCCTCAGCCCAGCCCAATACTGTCCTGCCCACAAGGAGGCCCCTTTTCTCTGTTGCCAGCATAGTTAGGAGTTCACCCTCTCTCTAAGCACTTTCTGCTTTTAGCGGCCCCAGGGAGGGAAGGACAGAGTCCTGTGAACCCAGTGTGCCATCTTGGGCAGTAAGTCCACCCTAGCAGGGGGCTTGGCTATTTTGCCTGGCAAATGGATTGATGATGTTTTTCTTTCGTTCCCCCTAAGTAAATATTAAGTAAGACATTGCTTCTCTTTCAGCTTAATCATCGGGGCCCAGTCATCCTTCAGGCACCTGTGGCTTACCCACTCCTTCTGGGGAGGGGAGGGGATGACTTGACAGGTTTATTCCCCTGGAGGCTGGGGCTGGGGCTGGGGGTTGGCCTGTCAGCTGCACTATTGCTCATTTCTCAGCTAGGCAGCCCCTGGCCCAGGGTTGGGGTGTTGGCTGCTTTGGCTGGGTTGGCTCTGGGCTCTGAGCTCCACAGAAGGTACCTGGGTGCCTGCTGAGCCCCTCCAATCACACGACATGTGATGCAACAGAGCACGTATCCCAGAGGAGGCCCTACTGTGCGCAGGGCCCTGCACCCATAGAGAGGCCCTCAAGGCATATGCCTGGGGCCAGAGCTGTGTGCCTGCTCTTTGATCAGAGCTGGTGCAGTGCCCGGGGCTCACAACATGCCTTACGGATGAAGAGAAGACAAGTCCCTATTCCCAAGGTCCTGAAGTCCTTGAGGGACAATTGGGCCATCCAGAGAGACACGAGGGTCAGAGAGGAAGGTAGCACCTCGCCCCCGCACTGCAGAGAGCCTGCCGAACACTCTGCCTGCGCCCTCATGGTGTAGGTGCTCTTATTGCCCTACCTTACAGATGATAAAACTGAGGCCCAGCTAGGCGAACCCGTGCCCGAGGCAGCCCGGTAAGTGGTGAAGCTGCCATGGAGCCTCCTTCAACCCATCTGCCAACCTTCAACTCTGTCAATGGGAAAACTCTAAGTAGCCAGCACCTTAGAAAGGCGACTTACCTGTGCCCGACCCCATGATTTACCTGTTTCCGCTCCATGATTTACCTGTGCCCACCTCCATGATTTACCTGTGCCCACCTCCATGACTTATCTGTGCCCACCTCCGTGATTTACCTGTGCCTGCCCTTATGATTTACCTGTGCCCAACTTCATGATTTACCTGTGCCTACCCCCGTGATTTACCTGTGCCCGCCTTCATGATTTACATGTGACCGTCTCGACGGAAACCATGAGCCTGAGATCCACAGAGGGGAAGGGGGGCTGCCTGCAGCCATCAGAAGCGCTTTCCCAGGGAGGGATATCTGAGCGGGTGACGGGCTGGGGAGGGCCCGGGAGCAGGGCGTGTTCCGGGAGACTGCGAGGATTAGGAGTTGCTGGAGTGCAGCAGGGAGTGGAGGAGAGGAAGCGGCTGCGGGTGGGGCTGGGGTCCGGGCAGCTCTCAGAGCCTCAAGTGACATAAGTGCATTTAAAATCCCCACAGAGTGCAGAGGGGAGAGTGACAGGTGGCCAGCACTGTTGTGCAGGGGTGGGTGGGGCAGGTGCCAGTGCCCAGACTCTGGGGTGGCCAGACAGGGCACCGGATGTTCTCCCAGGGGGCTGGGTAGTCCAGAAAGATGCCTCCCACTTCCTCCTGCCCCCCGTTTCTTTGCCATTTTCTTCCTTCCAGCACCCACCCCTACCCACCCTGCTCCGCTGAGAACCATCAGGACAGAGGAGAAAGCAGTTTGGCCCGGGGCTCCCCAGGCTCTGGCTTTACAACTGACTTCCAACAGGCTGGGCCACCTTCAGGAAGTCACACGACCTCCCTGAGCCACAGTTCTTGTTTGTCTCAAAATGCAAACAGTATTCCTGCCACTGGGAGCTGTGTGAGGGCCTCACAGGTGATGGATGAGAACAGATTCTCTGGACAGAAGCAGCCGCAGGGAGGCGGCTGATCAGGGCCATTCATTCCCCCATCCATATGGATGTGTCACCCCAGGGAGAGGGCATCCGGCCGTCCCCTCTGGCCTCTCCCATTGGCCACAGGCTCTGAGTTCAGGCCACCACTTTCAGATGTGATCAGTGGATTTGATTAATGTAGATTCCACTCATCATCACTCCTCAGAAGGGGATGTGGGTTGGAGAGTAATTATAATCAAGTTTGAGGAAAGCTGATGGTATTAATGAAAATCATTATGCTCCTGGCAGCTAATCCCGGCAAAGGGAGGGATTGACTATGTTTGAATTCCTCTTTTTAATGTTCTGTTTTCGATTGGGAACACTTTCAAATGACTTGTGGGGGAGAGCTGCTGCCAGGCAGGGCCATTTCTCATGCTGCAGCTTAGCCCTGCTTGGGGCAGTGGAGAGAGAAGGGGAGGGCAGCTGAGCCGGCCTAGGTTTCCTGGCCTCACTCCAGTTTTCTCTGGGTCTCTCACCCTCGTGTCTCCCCATCCTTCCTGAAAGATCCAATCAGGCTTCTCCGGCTAGTTACCCCCAAGGTGCTTGTGGAACTTCCCGAGACACAACTCCGCCAGCCTCATCCCCGGCTGAACATGCTCTGTGGCTCCTGTTGCCCTCAGGAAAAATATCCCAACTCTGAGGAGGGTCTGTCTGATCTGCTCCCCAACCCCAGCCACCTCCCACTGGCCTCTGTAGCCCCCTCCCTGCAAGGGGTCCTAGGCCCTAGTGTCCAGCCCTCCACTTGGCACACCCTGCACCTTTGTCCACACTGTCCCTCTACCCAGGGCACCCTCCCTCCTCCCCTCCCCTGGTCACCTCCTCCTCACCTTTTAACACTTGGCTCCTCCCTCAGTTTCCATGGAAAGAGCCCTCCCAGTCTCCCTCTCACCTCCACATCCATCCCGATGCTCCTTTGGCACCTGTGCCCCTGCCCCACCCCAAGAGCTCTATCTAATCGGTCATACTGATTTGTGCTGTGTTTGTCCCCTGAAAGAGTGGGCCTGACTCTCCCGCTTCTGTGGCCCTAGGGTCTGGCCCTGGCAGGTGCACAGGGAACAGTCATTGATACCTAAGAACTTCACTTGGCCCAGAGACACAGAGGTGCGAGCCACAGCCCTGCCCTCCAGGAGACCCTGATGTGGGCACAGAGACAAGTCTCCAGTAATTGCCACATGAGGTCAGGGCAGGAGGAGGCCGCACGGAGTCACGGAGGGGCCTGGCATCTCAAAGCAGCAAGTGGCTCTGAGCTGAGCCTGTCCTTCACCCACCCTGCCCTCTTTTTTTTTTTTAGACTGAGTCTCGCTCTGTCGCCAGGCAGGAGTGTAGTGGGGTGATCTCGGCCTACTGCAACCTCTGCCTCCTGGGTTCAAGCGATTCTCCTGCCTCAGCCTCCCGAGTAGCTGGGACTACAGGCATGTGCCACCACGTCCGGCTAATTTGTTTGTATTTTTAGCAGAGATGAGGTTTCACCATGTTGGCCAAGATGGTCTCCATCTCCCGACCTTGTGATCTGCCCACCTTGGCCTCCCAAAGTGCTGGGATTACAAGCATGAGCCACCATGCCCGGCCATGCCCTCTTAACTGGAGCCACCCCAATGGCCTCTCAAGCCGAGCCCACCAGCTCCTCCTGCCCAGGCAGACGAGAGCTCTGCCAGCCATGAAGTGCCTCCCTGGGGAAGCCAAACCCCTGCCAGGGAGCTGCCCTAACCCATCCTCCCTGCACAGTGGGCTCTGCCTCCGGGACAGCCCTTGGACGGAAGGCATGACATCAGCACAGCCCCTCTCTGCAGCACGCGCCCTGGTGGCGGGGAACCACTGGGGGGGGTGCAGGGCCACCTCCCTTCTGTACCCCAGGCCATGAGGGCAGAGCTGCAGAGCCCTGCACAGGTGGATGGCTGCTGATGTGAAGCCCACTCCGCCCCAGATCTGCTCCTGCCCCCGCCCCACCCCGTGGAAGCCACCTGCCAGGAGGAACGGGTTGGAGTCCCACCTCTGCCATTCTCTGGCTGGGTGATCTCCAGCAAGCTTCCTCAGCACTCCGAGCCTTGGGAAAGTCACACCACCCAGGGGCTGTTGCCAGCCCATCAGCCAGAGAGGTCGAGACCCATTCTGGGGCCAGAGCCTTTCTAGGCAGGGGACTTAGCGGTGTATTTTTCTATTGCCGCATAAGCAATGACCACAGGTTCAGTGGTTTAAATGGCACCATCCGTTCTCTTACCGCTTCGTAGGTCAGAAGTCCAATACGGTGCATGCTAGGCTAAAATCAAGGTGTGGGCAAGGTCTTTCTGGAGGCCCTGGGGAAAATCCATCCCCTGCTCATGGGCGTACGGTTGGACTCCAGCTCCCGGAGATGGAGGACTGAGTTTTCTTGCTGGCAGTCAGCTGAGGACCATTCCCAGCCTCTGGAGGGACTCACATGCCTGGGCCCATGACCCCTTTTTCCATCTCCAAAACCAGTGTCAACCTAAAATCATCAAAAGGGCCAGAATCTAGTTTCAGGATAGTTTATTTAAACCGTGGACCTGAGAACCACAGAGGTTTATTCAAGTATTTATTATAAACCCACAGAGGTTTATTAACAGTGTTTGAGCCCAGCCACTAGGGAAGCACAGATTCTAAAGAATGGAAGTCAGTGCTCCCAAATATGGAAGTTTGGGAGTGTTTATAGAGACAAAGTTTAGGGAAGCTTAGCAGAGCTTCAACATCTTTCTACGTAAGGCTTAATGTATAGTCACAATGATCTGATTAGTCCAGGTGATCTTTTCCCTTTGGGAAAGGTATATTTAACCTTCCACGCTGAAGATGTAACAGTCCTGGGGTCTTTTGTGCCATCTGGGCTGAGCTGGGACAGTATTGTCCTGACTGCAGACAATCAAGGAGGCAATTCTTCTAAAACAAAGATGAGTGATTGGAAGCAGGGGAGGTCCAGCCCCTGTTTTCTTCTACCGAACAAGAACAATGAGGAAGAGGGCTATTCTCTAATCTAAGAAACAGGAGGCGACCGTCTCTGGTAAAAATACAAAAAAGGGCTGGGCGTGGTGGTGCACGCCTGTAGTCCTAGCTACTCAGGAGGCTGAGGAAGGAGAATGACTTGAATCTGGGAGGTGGAGGTTGCAGTGAGCCAAGATTGCACCACTGCACTCCAGCCTGGCGACAGAGCGAGACCCTGTCTCAATAAAAAAAAAAAAGAAAGAAAAAGAAAAAAAAGAAAAGAAGAAGAAGCAGGAGTTAAAACTCACTATAGGACTCAGTCTCTGGGGCTTAACTTCCCCCTTGGTTTAATAAACCTAGAGGGTCTTGGCATTTCTTTGACACTAGCAATGGAGGTCGAGTCTTTCTCGAGCTTCTAATCTCTCCCCCTCCCTCCACGTCATCTTGCTTATCAGCCAGACATGGGTCCCTGCTTCTAAGCACTCGTGTGATTAACACTGCGCTCACCCGGACACCCAGGACAATTTCCCCACCCCCAGGTTCCCACCCTGAATCACAGCTGCAAAGCCCCTTTTGCCATGAAAGGTGACACGTTCACAGGTCCTGAGGTTCTGGTGTGGACACCGTTGGGGGCCACATTATGGCGACCACGGCAGGAAAGAGAACCACGCGCATGCCTCCAGGATTTCACGTTCTAGTGAGGCAAAGAAAGAAGAAAAAGTCTTAAATAGAAGCCAAAATGAGACACGCTATAATCCAGACAAGCGCTGTGAAGAGAACCGACAGGGCAAAGTGCCCAGTGGTGGTGGGGAGGGAGGAGATCCCTCACCCTGGAGGGGAATCCGTGAGCACATGGTGGTGGCTTTAGCTGTGGCGGTTGTTCCTGGCAGAGGCGTAAAGTGAAGTGAGGCACACAGGTGGGGGCGGGAAGGTTTGGTGGTCGTCTGGTAAGAGAGGCTGGTCTGGACCTCCCTGGCCAAGGAGGGCTGGGGTAGGGGGTGTTGGCCTCCGGTCCCACTGAGGCAGGGTTGCCCCTGGCTGCAGGGCTCCCGGCCCAGAGCTGGCCCCATCTCCATGTATAAATCCACGGACTAGAACATAAGGCAGTCAGTTCCCCTGAAATCATTGCTGGTTTCTGCCTCAGGCTGCTGTCCATGAGGCTTTTCCTCCTCACTGGGACAGGAACTTTGAAACATGTGGAAAAGAGGGCGGGGGCAGTAATGACCCAGACCCCGAGCAGTCACCAGCTGCCCTCGGGGTCAGCAAGGGAGGGGTGTTAGCCGTCAGAACCTTGAGACGTCTGGAGGTTCACAGGGCCCTTTGCGAACGGATGGTTGCTTGCGGGAGCTACTGAGCCTGGGGCTGTCCATGGTGGGTGGGCAAGACAAGGACAGGGGTGGCATGATCAGGTTCGGGGCATCGGGAGGAGAGCAGTGATGGCTGCCCACAGAGGCCACAGCACAGTGAAATCTCATCTTGGGGATCCTGTATCCAGTGGTGAGGGATGTGGGCTCTGGGGCAGGGCAGTGGAAGCTTCAGACCCCACCTCCTCTGGGCTCAGCTCCGCCCCGCTTGTGGGAATAACAATAGGCTCTCCTCCACTGAGTGGTTTAAGATGTGTTTGTGAAGCACCTGTTGTGTACCAGGCGTTGCCCGGGAAGATGTCAATGCCCCAGATAGGCGTGCGTCCACAGGTACATGGCCCAGGACGGGACAGACATTAGCTATCTAAGGGGCTGAGGAGCCACAAAGGCAGGTAACTACTCCGAGCCCCCAGGGAGGGAGGAAGGCTTCTCCGAGCTGGGAGCTAAAGGACGGACAGGCGTTCACTAGGAGAAGACAAGGAAGAACATTCCAGACAGAGGGACCCACATGTGCAAAGGCCCTGGAGTGGGAAGGACCCTAAAGTGTTTAGGCGCAGAAAAGCTCAGAAAATTATGCTGGGTGTGGCATGTAATGTGGCTGGAGAGGTGGCAACAGCCAGTGTCCACTAAGCCTTGGGCATAGGGCAGCCACACGTCCGGGTGGCTCAGGGAGCCCTGTTTACACTGGTTATTCACCCACATCAGTAACGGTGCCCCCTTTACTCACGTGCTTGTGAACTACAGAGGACCAGGCGCCAATGTCCCTTTTACAGACCAGAGCCAGTGCAGGAAGAACGCTTTGCCCGTGGTGCCCGGGGTGGGCATGGGGTCAGAGCAGGCAGGGCCTGGGTGGGTGTGGGGTCAGAGCAGGCAGGGCCCAGGGTGGGTGTGGGGTCACAGCAGGCAGGGGACGCAGGCCCTGACTCCCAGGCCAGCACTCAGTGGCTCCGAGGGACACTGGCCTGGGAGCGGGATGCTGTTGTGAGTCCCGATTTTCTCACCAGCTGCGGGAACAGTGGGGACAGGAGGTCATTCCGGGGTGGAGGTCCTCATGGCACAGGCCTGGCTGCAGGGAGAACGAGAGGAACAGTGAGGACCAGAGGTCGTTCCAGGGTGGGGGCCCTTGTGACACAGGCCTGGCTGTAGGGAGACCGACAGGAACAGCGAGGACTGGAGATAATTCTGGGGTGGGGGCCCTCGTGGCACAGGCCTGGCTGTGGGGAGACTGAGAGGTTTGTCTTCGGCGTTTCAACTTTGGAATAATTAAGGCTGACAATTTGGAAAGTAGAGGAAAACCTAAAGAAGAGAATTCTCCTCCTTATAGAAATGACTGGGGTAGCTGCCTCGGGCACAAAGGTCCAAAAGTCTTCTGGGAGATGCCCTCGGCCTCCAAGGGAGGCATTGGGGTGGCCATACACAGGCGGGACCCTGGGTGCACCGCACGGAGTAAAGCCAGGGGAGTTCGCTGAGGGGGAGTGCAGCCACCGTGGGGCATGGGTGCCAGGTAAGGCGTGGGTATTGGGCTCAGCCGGGGGACTTAGAGCTGCTGAGAGCTCAGGGCACCGCAGGGACCGTTGCGGGGAGGCCAGGAAGCACACCAGCCCCTGACAGTAGAGAACACAGGACTGGGGGTTGGGTCGCCAGGGTCAGCGCCATTGAGAGCTGCAGGACTGGGCAGGTCCCCCACTGCCAGTCCTCGGGCCCTCATCTGAGCAGAGCTGAGGCTGGCTGGGCCCTCACAGGCCAGTGCGAGATGTCAGGGAAGGGCTAGGGGAGCGCTAGGAGGGAGTGAAGTGTGGTCAGGAGACCCCCACTGCTGTGCCCGCTGGGAGGGTTTCATGAGTGTCACTGAGTCATGGGATCCAGGAGTGAGGGGCCTTCCCCCAGCGAAATTCCAGCCTCTGACCTTGGCAGGCATCCATCCTGGCAGGCCCGGCCAGCCTGTGTCCCATGGCAGGGACTTCCTATTTGCTGATGCCCAGTCCATCCCAGGGTGACATCTGACAAATATCTACTGGCCGGGGTTTCCCCTCTCCCATCTCCCCCACCCGAGCTTCCCCCATCTCCCCTCTCCTGCCTCTACCTGAGGCAGCCAACTCAGCAGCCCTTCCCGCAGCCCCACGTTCAGGCCACATCCCAATCCCTCTGCTTGTCTCCACCCTGTGGCAGCCCTGCCAGGGCTCCAGGCCACCCTTGTCCAAGCCACCCTCTCCCGCAGCTCATCTCCCACCAGGTGCCCACAGCCTCCTCTGAGCCAGTTCCCTGCTTCCCCGACCCAAGGCAAGATGTCTTTGGAATCCTGCAATTTCTCCCTGCCACCGGGCAGCTCTAGCCACCTCCGGTCCACTGGGGATGAAGTCCCAACACTCACCAAGGCCCCTGGCCCTAAGTGACTGCCCCCTCCGCCCCCTCTCTTGATCTCATGACCCCTCCCCACACCCCTTTCCCACCCCCACTCCCAACCAGGCTCCAGCCACGCAGCTCCCCTCCCCCGGCTCTTCCTCTAGCCCAGCTGTTGGCCATCTCCAGCCTTCTGGAAGGTCCCAGGAGTTTCCTTCCCAGCTTTTGGTGTGGCTGCTGGTTCTTGCCCTTCTGCCTGTTTCACATCTCACCCCTCCAAGAAGCCACCACCAGTGGGAACTCAGCAGAAACCGGGGATTTTAATACACTTTGCCGACATGCCAGCCTGGAGCCCGGGGAAATCAGCAGTTTGTAAACACTGGGAATTGGGGCGATTAGGGAGGAGGCTGTTCCCTCTCCATTAATTCAAGCAATTGCACTTCATTGCTCCCAGGGGCCCCTGAGTCTCCTCTCCCTCACCCCACCCTGCACACACTAACTGTGGCCAAGGGTGCCGGGGTCGAGGAGCACCAGTCCGAGTTGGAGGAAGGGGTCTGGGGTGTGAGGGAAGCCTTCAGGGCTGGACGGCCAAGTTCAAACCCGGGTTCTGCTCCTCAGTGTGTCACCCCAGAGGAGTCCGTTCAGCTCTGAGTCTCTGCTCGGGGACATCAGGTTGTCTCCATGAGCTGCAGGGAGTGTCCTGGCTTTCAGGCTCTGCTCTCTGCCTGCCCCTCTCTCCCTCCCTCCCTCCAGAACTGTGTGCCCATCAGCTACTCTCTGAGAGCAAAGGGCACCTGCCTGAGGCCAAAGCATGAGTGTGGGGCCAAGGGCAAAGAGGAGGGAGGGCAACTCAGCATGGGCTGGGGAGCCGGGAGGCTGTGTGGAGGTGCAGTCTGAAAGGGTCCTTAGCTTGGGTAGAATGTCTGTGGGTGAAAGGAAAGGGATAGGGGAGAAGGTGTCCAGGAGGAAGGACAAAGCTGAGCAGAGGCCCAAGGCAGGAAGGAGGTGGATGAACCCAGATGAAATCAAAGCAGGGTTGGGGAGAGGAGCAGAGGGCCTAGAAGAGCTCACCTACAGAGGGCCTTAAATGCCAGACCACGGGCAGACCCTGGGGGCAAAAAGGGCTCGAATGTGCTTACAGCTGTGTTAGAAGCTTCTAGATGCCAGTCCTGATCAACCAGCTCTCAATGACAGTGCCAGGTCCTATGTCAGGTGCTGGGGACCCAGACATGCGCTCTGCCCTGGAAGGCTCGTCTGCAGGGAGGCAGGAAAATCAACGTCCAGTGCCAACCCTGTATGCTCCAAACTGTGATGGGGAGGGCCAGGGCTCATCTGGGCAATCAGGGAGGGCTTCCTGGAAGAGGGCACCCTGAACTGAACCTTGTAAGTCAGTCAGGGCAGGAATAGGGGAACAGTATCTGCAAAGGTACAGAGACATGACAAGGAAGGGACAGGGAATTTGCAGGTATGACCAGTAAGAAAGTGAAGGAAGGGGTGGGGAGAAGGGGCTGTGATAATGACCGTGGGCATTCAACCGGGGCACAGAACTCTTCACTGGGGTCATTTCAGGTATGTCTTAACCCCTCCGGGCTGCTATGACCTCTACACCATTTTGCAGATGAGCACACGGGTTCAGAGGTTAGGTGACCTGTGGGGACAAGGCCGTGCTGGGATCCCAGCCCGAGGCTGCCTTGACCAGGGTCCGTGCTCTCAGTCTGGGAGTTGGGGCAGACAGCCAGGCAATGGCCAAGAGCCACTGGAGATTTTATGCAGAAGAAGGACAATGTGTGAGCTGTACTTTTAAAGGTTACTGTGGTGGGGGGTGGAGGAGCAGGAGGGGCCAGGTCCCCGTGTGACAGCAAGCTCCAGAGAAGGCACGCCCGAAGTCACCTCACCGAGCTGTCGGGAGTGTGGCCACGGCCCTCTGTGGCTGACCTTGGGCTTTGCCCACTTAGCTGCTGGAGAGGCGCAGCTCCCACTGTGCCAGGCCAGGACGGGTGGGGGAGGCGACCCTGAGAGCCAGGGTGGGAAGACCTTGACAATGAGGTGATTATGTCTTGAGCTTTGCTTTTAAAAACCTTAATGGATTTTTTCCACTCCATAAAGCCACCCTGCGGTCTAGGAATGATCATTGAGATCCGGGAACAAGACTAATGCGGCTGAGCTGAGCGTCCGCACCCCACCCCCTGCCTCCTGGCTGTGTTCAGTGAGGGAGAGGGAGCTGGGCACAGCGTGGGGTCTCAGCCGCTGTCCCTCTGGCCCTCCAAGCGTGTGACAGATATCCTAGCTGGCATCCCAGCATGCCAGCACTCTGCCCAGGCTCTGCCAGTGGTAATGCACTCAGTCCTCAAGGCCACCCTGCAGGTTGGGGGCCGCTGTCATCATCCTATTTATAGGTAGAGTAGCTGAGCTGTGTGCTCAGCCAGGAGGTGGGAAGCACGTGGTCCAGGAGCCTCTCCCCTACATCCAGCCCTGGGGCTTCCCTTCCTTCGTGGATGGGGTGCTCACCACCCTTCTTCACAGTCCTTCTTGTGGTCAAGCTGCTTTGACCTCCTGCTATAGGATGTTACATTCAACAATGGCCCCTCTCGGGCTTTGTCTCTGCCCTGCCCCAACACCAGTGTCACTCCCTGCCTGGCCAAATGGATGGATATGAGCCCCATATGCCTTGTAGTACCAGCCAGGCCTGTGGCTCCTTCTTCCCTACCAGGGTCACCCTGGGCCCCTGTTCACCCTGTCTAAGGAGGGTGACAGGAAGTGACAAGCTGGAGACCACCCTGCCACTGGACTCCTCCACCACAGAGCCTCACCTCTTTCTAGTCCTTGCCCTCCCCCTCCCCCTCCCCTTCTTCCCTACACTCCTTCTTGCCAAGATTCCACAATAATAATAACAACAACAACAATAATAATAGCAACCAGCAGATTTGTGGTATTTGCAGGTGCCAGCCTTCGGGTAAGCAATGCACACATCTTAACTCATGGAACCTGCTCAACCATTCATACAGGACACAGCATACTGATACCATTTTACCACTGAGGACGCTGAGACCCAGAGAGGTTGAGGCACTGGCCCAAGGCCACACAGCTCCCTAGATGGGAAGACCAGAGGAAGTCTGCACTCACTCGTAACTGTAAAGCCATATGGCCTTTCTGTTTGAGAGGGGCCTTCTGACGTCGGGGAGCCAGTGCCCCTCCCAGGGATGGCTCCAGCTCCCAGTGTTTGGGGACACCCAGATAACGGGAGCTCCTGATTTGAACTCCTTTCCCTGCAGAGTCGAGCTTCCCTCCTCCTCGGCTGCTGTTGCCAGGGCAGCTGATTCCACAAAGAGCCCAGCGGCTCCAGCAGGACTGCGCTTTCCAAACAGTCCGTGCACTGTTTGGGTTCCCTTTGTTCCCTGGAGGACTGATGGAGTCTGGAGGCTCCTTGTTCTCCAGGAGTCCATCAGCAAATGGATCTGGGGGCTGGAGGGCTCGGGACCCCACCCTTGGCTCTGCCACCAACCCCTTGCTATGCAGCTTGGGGACGGGCTTTCTGTTCACAGCACTCTTCAGCTCCGCAGCCCGCGAGGGCTGAGAGCTGGCATTTTCTGCACAGCCACTGTGTGTCCACCCCGGAAGCAGCTTTCACCCTTCTGGATCTCAGGGACTCTTCCTAGTAGTGCAGTGAGGTGGGTGACGTTCCCATTTCGCAGAAAAGGATACTGAGAACTGCCTTGCCCAGGGGCACACGGGGGCCAGATGCAGCGTGAGGGAGACCCAGCTCTCGCATTGCTGACTCGAACTTCCCGCTGCTGCGGGGGTTCTGGGGATCTGGGGTTCCCAGATCAACAACCACTCCTTATTCCCAGGGCTGTCTGGTCGCATCCCTCCCAGGGCCCCGTGTGACCCTGGAACCTGCAAAAGGAAATTGTTTGGAGCCAACATTTGGATCAGCTTCTTGTGGCATGATTCAAATTCACTGGAAGTATAAAGTATGCACCCTACTTGCTGAGAATAATTTTTATTTTGTGTGTCCAAACCTTGGCTGAGCTTTCACTTAAGAATCTGAATGGAGCTGATCTAGTCACCAGCACCTAAGACAGCTACTACAGCATTACCGCCTCTCAGGCCGGCCTGTGGCCCCCTCCCTCCGAGACCACCCTAGAAACAGCGCTGTTTGTAAGCAGAAGACTTCTGGGCTGAGTATGATTCAGCTGCAGGGACAGAAGCCCCAGGCCTGCCCCAGCGAGGAAGAAGGCAGCATCAGCCTTGCCCCAGAGATGCCTGCCTGCAGCTGTGGGAGTGTTCGGCTTTGCAGGGATGCAGACTCACCTGCATGGCCTCTCCCCTGCTCACCCCTGGGTCTCTCCTCTGGCCCGGGTCAGTCTTTGTTAGTAGATGCACAGCACAGGTCATGGAGTTGGAGCTATGTTTGAATCGTGGCTGTATGTGAGTGGGCAAGTGGCTTCCTCTCTCTGAGTCTCAATTTTACTTATCTGCAAAATGGGATGGTAACAAGCTTTGCAGAGCTATGCTGAGGATTCAAAGAGAGACTGCCTACACAGTGTGCTGACAGCGGGTGCTCTGTCCATCCTGCCAGCTTCTGCCCCCACACACGCCGTTTTCTGAGCTCGTTTCTTTGGGAGGTCTCACAGATCATAATAATGACGTGTATACATACTGACAGCTTCCTTTTTTCCAAATCCTTATCCCTTCTCATTTTCTTGCCTTATTATACTGGCTACAACCTTAATGTTGAATAGATGTAGTGGGTGTGCCTGGCTTGTTCCTGATCTAAGGGGCAACATTTTCAATCTTTCATCATTAAGTATTATATTTGCTGTGGGTATTGTCAATATCTTTTATCATATTAGGGAAGTTTCTTCTATTCCTAGAATGCTAAACATTTTTTAAAAATTATGAATGTGTGTTGAATTTTATCAAGTGCTATTTCTACATCGAAAGAGATAAACATATCATTGTGTACATTATTCTTCTAATGTGGTGAATTACATTGATTGATTGACTGTCAAATGTCAAATCAATCTGGCATTCCCAGAGCAAATCCAATTTGATTATAATGTATTGTTCTTTGTATATATAGCTAGCTTCTGTTTGCAAATATTTTTGAGGAGTTTTGCATCTTTAATTTTTTTGTATTAGTATTTTATGCAGCAATAACTGCATAAAAATTGCAACAAAATATATGGGTTTAAAGCAACAATAGTCTTATCTCCAATGGATCTATCATTGGGATTCAGACAGGACAGAGCAGGGACAGCTTGCCTCTGCCCTATGCTTTCTGGGGCCTCAGCTGGAAGACTTGAAGCTTGAGGGCAGGAATGCCATGAAGTCTCATTCACTTTTATGCCTGGAGGTGATGCTGACTGTTGACTGGGTCCCTAACCAGGGCTTTTGGATGAATACCACGTGCAAGCTCCCCAGGTCGCTTGGGCTTCCTCACAACATGGCTGCTGGATTCCAAAAGCAAGTGCCCTAAGAAGGAGAGGGGGAGAGAGAGAGAGAGAGAGAGAGGGAGGTAGAGAAAGGGAGAAGGAGGGAATGATTGAAAGGAGAGAGGGAGAGGGAGGGGAAGAGAGGGAGAGGTAGGGGAAGATAGAGGGAGGAGGGAGAGAGAGGGAAGAAGGGAGGGAGAGAAGGGAGGGAGAGAAGGGGGGGAGAGAGAGAGAGAGAGAGAAAGAGGTATATGTTCTTTTATCTTTTATAGACCTAGCCTAGGAAATCACATAACATCATTTCTACAGCTCTTCATTGGTAGGGAAGCCACAAGACTCCTCCCAAACTCAGAATGAGGGAAGACTGTCAATCCCGTTGCAACAGGAGCATGTGGGATGGGATAAACCTATGGGTGTGTCTGCCTTTGGAGAATACAGTCTGGTCCCCTTCTTGTGATGTCCTTACCAGCTTTAAGTATGAGGGCTATGCTTTGCCTCTAAAACAAGTAGAAAAATATTCCCACTTTTTTTGTTATGTGCGTAATTTGTACCCAATTGGTGCTATTTATTTCTTAAATGTTTCGGAGAATTCACTCGTGAGGCCATCAGGGCCTGGAAATCTCCTTGTGAAACGATTTTAAATTATAAAGCAAATGCTTTGAGGACTATTCAAACTTTTAACTTTTTTCTTGATCAGTTTTGTTTTTCTAAGGGTTTGTTCATTTCAACTAAATTTGAAATTTATTGCAATAAATAGGTGTTCATAATATCCTTTCTTCATGATGGTAAGGTCTGTAGTGATGTCCCCTTTTTATTCTTGATATTGCTTTCTATTTTCTTGATCAGTCATGCTAGGGATTTATCAATTTTATTACGCATTTGAAAAGTAAACCTTAAACCTTGTTGATTTTTCACTATCATATATTCATTTTCTATTTTATTTTCAGATCTCTCTTTTATTTATTCTACTTTCTTTGGGTTTACTTTATTCTTCTTGTTGCTGCTGCTGTTTTGGGGACTTTGGGGGGTTTCTTTTTGCCTCTTGAAATGGATATTTAGATAACTTATTTTCAGCCTTTTCCCCCCTAAAATATATTTTGAGACTGTAAGTCTGCTTCTATGCACTGTTTTAGCTAACTTGCACACATTTTGGTAATTCTTTTTTATTACTGTTTAGTTCCCAATTATTTTCTAATTTTCATTGTAATCTTTTTGTCATTGTTTATTTAGAAGTATATTACTTTATAAACAGTGGGGATAGTCTAGATGCCATTTTGTTATTTTCAGTTTAATTTTACTGTGGTTAAAGAATGTATGATTTTAATCATTTGAAATTTGCTGAGACTTGCTTTATGGGTCAACATATAATCCATCATGGTAAGTGTTCCATGCACACTTGATAAGAATAAGAATCCCACTGTTGTTGTTTTACCATGTTCTATATATGTTAGTTAGGTCAGGTTTCTTAATCATGTTGTCTGAGTTTTCTATATCCAGACAGTTTTTGTCTGCTCATTTTATCAGTTACTGAGACAAATGCATTAATCTCCCACTGTGATTGCTGCTTTGCCTATTTCTCCTTTTAGTTCTGTCCATGTTTTGCTTTGTTTGTTTTGAGATTATGTTATTATGTCTATAGAAATTTAAAATTGTTTTATCTTCTTGGCAATTGACAATTTTTCACTATAAAATGTTCCTCTTTATCTCTAGGTATGATTTTTGCCTTAAAATCTACTTTGCCTGCTATTACTATAGCTAAACCTACTGCTTTTTGGTTAGAGTTTGCGTGATCTTTATCTTTTAACTTTCAACCTCTCCAGTCCTTTTATTTAAGCTGTCTCTTTGAAGCAGCATATAGTGGAAATTGAAAAAGCTAATTAAATCAATTAGAATTATGAGATAATTTTGTCTTTAATAAAAGTATTTCTTTTCTATTTGTCCCACCTGCTCTATATTTCTTCACCCTCTTACTTTACTTATTTTAGAATGATCAAATATTTTTATTATTTCACTTCTCCCTCCAATTAGCTTGTTAGTTATACATTTTTAGTTATTTTTTAGAATTACTGTATAGATTCCAACATGTATCTTTGATACATTATAGTCTAATTGAAATGACCACTTTACACTTCACAGTAAATGCAAAAATGCAAGCGTCTGTGAACATTTTAATTTAATTTTCCTCTTCCATACATTTTTCTTGTTGTTCTGTTGTACCCACAGATTCACATTTACTCTTTATTTGGCTCTTCATATGGTAACCCCCATGTGGCTATGTTTCTGTCTGAAACAAGTTTCCTCCTGCCTGAATAACTTCTTTTATAGTATTTCCTTTCTTGAAGGTTTATTAGGAATAAATTCCTTGAGTTTGTATTTGTCCAAAAATATTTTTATTTCACTTGTATTTTTGAAGTATTTTTCATAAGGTTTATAATTCTAGGTTTAGAGTTGTCTTATTTTCTTACAAATGTTAATTGTATGCATTTGTGGGGTGCAGTGTGATGTCTATATATATGTGTTTCTAATATACACACACACACACACACACACACACACACACACACACATATAAAGGGAATGATAAAATCAAGCTAATTAGCACTTTAAAGGTGCCATCCTACAGACTTCTCGCTTTCATTCTTTTTTTGAGAAGTCAGCTACTAGTCTTATTGTTGTTTCATTGATGGTAATGTGTCTTTTTTCTCTGGCTGCTCATAAGCCTTTCTCTTTGTCTTTAGTTCTCAGCAGTTATGCTATGATATGCCTCAGTGTGGCTTGGGAGTGTGTTATGCTCCTTGAATTTTGACTTGAGATCTCATCAGGTTTGAAAAATTCTTGGAAATGATCTTTTCAAATATTGTTTCTGCCTAATTCACTTGCTCCTCCCCTTTCTGGGATACCAATTATATGTATGTTGGATCTTTAACTGATTCCCATAAGTATTTTTTTAAAATTATCTTTTCTGTATTTTTCCTTTTTTGATGTCTTTATGCTACACATAAATATAAATATTTTCTACTCGTTGATCTTCCTGTTAGTTAATTCTCATTCAGTCTAGTCTACTTTGCTCTTTACCCCATTTATTGAATTCTTGTCAGCTATTGCGTTTTCACATCTAGATTTTCTATTTGCTTCTTTTTTGCATATTCCAGCTCTTAGCTGAGACTCTTCATCTTATTTATTTCCTTAAACATATTCATCACAATAATGTTGATGTCTGTGTCTGATAACTGCAATATTTAGATCACCAATGGGTCATTTATTATGTCTGGTTTTTTTTCTCTTGTTCCTGTTGCTGGTATGCCTGGTAATTTTTAAATACATGTTGAACATCGTCTAAAAGCCTATATCATCTTCATATAATATAATCCCCTTGAGAGGGTTTAACTTCTAAATGCATTTAGATTATGAGGAGATAATTTCAATCTAATCAGGGCCTGAGCTGACTCTAAGCTGGGTTTTGGACTTCTAAGGCCTGCTTTCTGTGATTTACTCTTACTTGTAGGATATTGACACCTTCAGAGTCCATCCGAGACTGTGGTGTCTCAGGTGTTTTCTTGCGTCCCTCCTCCGTGGTGATCCCTGAACTCCAATTTTTCCTCCTTGACCATAAATCTGCTAAAAGTTCTTAGATTTTCAGTCTAAACAGCCACTATCTGCTAGGTTTATTTTGCTTAGGAATTGGCACATTTTTCAAAGGGGAGATGGAGAGAGTATTGGGGTCACTTCTTTGTGCTTCTCTTCTCCTGGAACTTACATCTTCAAGTCTTGGATGCTCAACTCCGAGATTTATCTTCCTGGTCTCTTGCGACTTCCGGGAGCTCTGATTAGCTGTCACTTTCTGCTTGGCTTTTTCTTGGCTTCTCAGCCTCTTGGAACAGCTACCTACAAATTGGCAGACGTCTTGATGGGAATAGAAGGGTAGAATATCAGCCTCACCTTAATGAGTTTTCCTTCTCTCTGGGATCTTGGCCCTCAAGTTCAGGCTGCCTTCATAGCTCTCCTGTGTTTTTGAACTGATACTGCCTGTATTTTATATCACTTTTCTCCTTTCTTGGAGATCAGGATAGAGGGCAGGTAGGAGGGAATGCTGGCCTCAACTTGGCAGATACAGTGGAGATGGTAGCCATAGGAGGGTTGAGAGAGATACAGTCACGGCGATTAATTAGATGGGAGAGGAGGAACCAATAATGAGTGTAGATGGGTTGTCTCTCTGAGATGCTGGGCACATGCTCACCAGCCCCCAGGCTCAGGGGTGGCCTCTCCTCTGGGTCCCCAACCTCTGCCCCGTGGGTCCCCATTACAGCCCTGATCACTCTCTATAGTCGCTCTATATGTTCTTGTCTTTGTCTCCCACCAGCTAGGAGCTCCTAAAGGAGGGGGCTTTATCTGCCAGTCCTGGTGTTGTCCAGCACTGAGATGGTCATGAGTCATTGAGGGAATGAATGGATGAAAGAATGTGAATTTGTTGAACAATGATCCATGATGAAACCAGGGTCTCCTGGGTCCAAAAGCAACTGGGACTTCAAGCTCTGTTCCCAGCCAGGGCTTGAGTACAGCAGTGAAGCTGGACAGGTCCCAGGTCCCAGCACATCTGTCCCCCTTGACAGCTGGCATGCCTGGGCCCGGCTCTACCTGGGTCACTGGATGAGTCCCAAGGCTATTCCCTGGGCTCCTGGCTGTCCCCAGTCCTCACTGGGCCCCAGGCAGACCACATTCTCACCACCCTCTCCCCTTTCTCAGGTTAGATGGGGGTGGGTGCCAAAGGCAGGCCTCTCCCTGGCAGTGGGAGGGCTGTGGGAAGTGTGTGGGTATAGCATGTATAGCAACCTGGAGGAAGCTAAAAGATAAACACCACTTGAGATGACTTGGCCCTTCCGTTGGCCTCTCCTTTGGGTGCAGAATTTAGATCAGCAACAACAGAGAAAGAGGGGCTCTCCTGCTGGGCTTGCTACGCCTTACCCAACCAGGCCAGCCCACTCTGGGCTGCACAGGGCTCCTCTCACCACATCACCTGTAGAAGAACTGGCCAGCCAAGCCATTGACACTGCCAACTGGCTTTGTTTTGTCTGTGAAGTAGCACAGAACTCCCCTGCAGGGCAGAGGCCAAGGGACACAGAAACTCCTGTCACTGGTCCAGGTGCAGTGGCTCACGCTTGCAATCCCAGCACTTTGGGAGGCCAAGGCGGGTGGATCACTTGAGGTCAAGAGTTCGAGACCAGCCTGGCCAATGTGGCGAAATCCCGTCTTTACTAAAAATACAAAAATTAGCCAGGCATGGCAGCATGCACCTGTAGTCCCAGCTACTCGGGAGGCTGAGGTATGAGAATCGCTTGAACCCAGGAGACAGAGGTTGCAGTGAGCCAAGTTTGCGCTACTGCACTCCAGCCTGGGCTACAGAGCGAGACCCTGTCTCAAAAATAAAGGAAGAAGAAGAGAAACTCCTGTCTCATGTCTCAGGTGTTCCCTCTCCATTGGTATCAGACAGATTTCCTCAGCGCGCCCTGGAGGGGTTTGGGAGGGCAAGGAGAGCTGGGAGGTGAGGCCAGAGGAGCTGATATGCACGGTCATGTGGGCTGAGGGTAACTGGGCTAGGGTCTTGGACCCTGGATTCTGGTTCTTTCCTGAAGACCCAGAAGCTTCTGGCTCCTGGCCAAGATCCCAATCAATACCCACTGCCTCCCATGGACCCTGGCCACCCAACAGACTCCCATTCATCCCTCAAAACTTTGAGGCTGTCTCCTCCAGAAAGCCTTTGTCAGCTTCCCCAACACCTCCCAGAGAAGAAAACACTCTTTCTCTAGAGTGACTTCCTGACTCCATTTCACATTGGATGGGCTGTCGTTGTTTCAGTCTCTCTTATCCCCGTGCAGGCTCATGAGTATCTTGGGAACAGTCTGCCTCGCCCCTCCTCATCCCCCCAGCTCCAAGCACCACAGCCAACACAGGGTCAGGCTAAGAGCTGCTCTTCTCTGGAGGCGATTGTGACTGAAGAAATGTCACAAACCTTGTAGAAAAGAGACGGGCTGGAGAAGACACAGGGCAATGGGAGAATTTGCCAGCCATCATTGGAGATTTGACTCACCGTCCCAGCCAGCAGCAGCTGGGATGCAAACCTGCCCCCTGGGAAGGTGCTGTGTGACCCTGGGCAGGTCCCTGTACTTCTCAGAGGCTCAGTCCCCTCCCCTCTACAAATGGGTAATGACCTATTCCCTTGAGGCTGCTGTGAGACTCCAATAGGTCACAGCACGTCCTCTGTTCCCACCCTCTGTGAGTAGGCAGAGCCTGCATGAGCAGGTGGTCATCAGGAGGCTCAGTGGCAAACAGCAGAAATCTCATAGAAAGCCTACCTGAGGATTCTCAGAATCTACAGGAGCCCAAATCCTAGCCAGGAAAGGGGACAGGAGCCGAGGGCAGCCTGGTGGCCCAGGACACAAGCAGGTCCAGCTGTGGGAATAGGGTGGCCAGGCAGCCCTTGCTGCGGGCGCTGGCACTGCCACACTGGAGGCACAGTCTCTACCATGATCACTCCCTGATGGCACCAGCTTCTTTGCCTCACAAGCTCTAGATGCAAAGTCCCAGGCGAGCCTCCGATTGGCTGAGCCAGCTGGAGCAAAGTCCCAGGGGAGTCTCTGATTGGCTGACCCAGTTGGAGCCAATGACCTCAGCCTCCTGGCCTGGGCACTTCCCTAGTAGAAGAGTCAAACAATGGTGAACTCACCAGGATAGGCCGGGGCGCAGGTGTCTGGCGGCCCCCAAAGCAACCAGTTCCACTCAGAGGGCTCTTTGTCATAGTAATTCAAGGAATTGCCCATGGCCAGAGGCAGAGCTGGGGGCTGTAGCAGGTTTCCTGGAGTTGCCGTAATAAAAGACCACACAATGGGGCCTTAAAACAGTGGACTTTTATTCTCTCCCAGTCTGGAGGCCAGAAGTCCAAAACCAAGGTGGTGACAGGGCCGTACTCCCTCTGAAGACTCTCGGGCAGGATCCTGTCTTGCTTCTTGCAGCTCCTGGTGGCTGCGGCATCCCTGGGCACATGGCTTGCAGCGGCTTCACTCCCATCCCGCCTCCCTTGCCGCCTGTCCTTCTTCTTGGCTCTGGGCGCATTGCTGTGTCTTTCCAGGGCTTCTTAGAAGATCACATTACTGGGGCTGGGTGCAGTGGCTCATGCCTGTAATCCTGGCACTTTGGGAGGCTGAGGCAGGCAGATCACCTGAGACCTGAGGTTGGGAGTTCGAGACCAGCCTGGCCAACATGGTGAAACCGCGTCTCTACTAAAAGTACAAAAATTAGCTGGGTATGGTGGCATGCACCTGTAATCCCAGCTACTCGGGAGGCTGAGGCAGGAGAATTGCTTGAACCCTGGAGGTGGAGGTTGCAGTGAGCCGAGATTGTGCCACTTCACTCCAGCCTGGGTGACAGCGTGAGACTCTGTCTCAAAAAAAAAAAGATCACGTTACTGGACTTAAGGCCTACTTAATCCAGCATGACCTCATCTTAATGAATTATGTCTGCAAAGACGCTGTTTCCAGATGAGATCACATGCTGGGGTTCTAGGCAGACACGGGCTTGAGGGACAGTAGTCCACCCGGTGCAGGAGCTTTGTGACTACTTGTGATGGAGGCGACAGAAATGTGCTGCCACATCAAAACCTACTAGAAAAATGTTGTGCCTTCTGCACGGGGTCCTACACTGGTCCCCCAGTCCACTGTTGTGCCCCAAGAATCCGAGCTGTGTCTCCGACCCCATCACTTCCCTGGAGGCCACCCTTGAGGCCCATGTGTGCCGCTGCCTTCACAAGGGGCATCTTCAGCCAGTTCCGGGCCACAGAGCAGCAGGAAATTGATTCCCGGCATTCGGAGGATCAACAGGTCGTTAAGGCAGCCTGCGACATCTGGTTTGGATGCTGTAGAAATGTCCGAAGTGCTTCCACACCCGATGGGGCCTGGGCTGCCAGGAGACCAGGGCTGGTGGCCAGAGAGAGTCCCCAACATCTAAGTCTGGGTCCTCAGACCTGGTGACATCACCCCACATAAAACCTTCCAGGGCTTCCTTTCCCTCAGGTAAAGATCGAACATCTCAGCATAGCCCACGAGGCTCTGCAGGCTCCGGCCCAGCCCCTGATGGGCCAGCAGCTTTTCTGCTCTTGGCACGGGCTCCCCCTGAGCATCTGTCACTGCCTCAAATGCATGCTGAGGTCCTGCCTCAGGGCCTTTGCACAAACTGCCCCCAACCTGAGAATCTTCCCCCACTCTCTCCCCGAAGCCAGTTGAGGGTTCCTGCCCACCCTTGGGTCTCAGCCCAAATGTGTCCCATGCCAGGGCCAGGCTAGGTCACCTGTGAGCCGCCCTTCAGGTACCCACTCCTCTGTTTGCAATGGCACGTTATTGGTGATGACCACATTGTACCCCCCATCCTGAGGGACGGCAAGCTCTGCAGAGAGCTGCTCCCCACCACGTCCCCTGTGTGAGGGTCCCTGGTGCTGGCTGGCTTGGACCTGGGCTCCTGCCTGACTCTGCCTCTCACCTTTTCAGTGACATCAGGCAAATCTCCTTTTGTTGAGCCTCAGTTTCTCCTGCTGGCAAAATGGGGTATTAATCCTGGCCTGTCTGCCCCACCTGAAAAGCTGATGATGAGGTTCAAAATCATCTCCTTGTACCCAAGCATTTAGCTGATAATTGTGGAGCACAGTTATCCCCCTGTGAAGGGTTTGTCAGGTACTGACAAAATAGGCAAAAGTCTCTGTCCTTCTGGTTAATATCCTGGGGAGGGAAGGACAGGCAATCAACAATCACATAAGGGGTGATGGTAAGTGCAGAGAGAAGTAATAATAGTAGAGCAGGTAAGGTGGCCAGGGCGGGGTCGCAGGCGGCTACACCGGTCAGGGCTTGGGGGGTCTCCAGGGAAGGTGCCATGCGGGTCGTCTCCTGCAGGAGGTGCTTTTGGCAGCCTGCTTTTGTAACCGCCTTTGGAAGTAATATCAAAAGGCTGCAGGTGCAGCGCTCTAGGCAGGGGAACCAGCAAGGGCAAAGGCCTGGAGGCAGGAAGGTCGGGGCCGGCAGAGCAGGCAGACCACTGTGGGCGTACATGCCAGGCGGGGGCTGGCGGCAAGGTGCCAATGCCCTACTGAGTGCTGGCCCACTGCCCCTGCCGGACGTGAGCATCCCAACTTTGCCCAGGTGTTGCCTGCCACCAGCTTTGTGCAGGGAAGCACTGAAGAAGACTGCTTTCTCTGCCTCCGGCCCCAAGCCCCACCTGGGGAGGACAAATTCATCACCGCTACCCGCCCTAGCTGAGCAGTCATGTGTTTTCCTCCCAGACAAATGAAAGAGCCCTGGCTGCTGCCTAGCCTCCGGGCCCCTCCAAGGCGTGGAAGAATTAATCAGATTGGAAGCCGCTGCCATGTACCCACGGGCTGAAAAGACCTGCCGCAGTACAAACAAACCCAATCTCCTGCTCTGGGCACACGCAACCTTGGAAATAAAGACATGCTTAAACCCCGCCTCTCCCATGAGAGCCCCCGGCCGATACCCAATTATCTTCCTACCGTTAGCCAAGGAACATTTGGAGGTCGGGTTCTCATTGACACCTATGGAAGCCAGGCTGAATGTGGATCCCACCCTGGGGGAGTTCCCCCCAACTCCCCTGCAGCTGACCAGGGTCTTCATCTAGGTGCTCACTTCCAGGGAAGAGCTCCAAGGAAGACCCGAGGGTTGGCTGTGGGGCCAGCAGAGCGAGGGTCTCTCCCTCCACCAGCAGGAAGAAGGGAGGTGGCATTGGTTCTGGTGCCTGTGATGCTGGGAAAGGTCTGCTGGCTGTGCAGTCAGAGGGGCTGGCTTGGTTGGACTCCCAGGCCTGCCGTGTACCAGGCAGAGGACATTGAACAGGCCATCTCAACTTTCTAGGCTTTGGTTTCCCCATGTGTAAAATGGGCTCCCACCTGCCTCACTGCATTGCCTGGACAGTCAGATGAAACTCAGCAACCTCGTCCAGTGAAGGGACTCCACACCTTCAGGGAGATGTAACTGCTTTTCAGAGCAGGTATCTCTCTGTCACAGTGTCTGGGGACTGGCAGGACTTTATGAAGAAAATTAAAAGTGTTTTGCAGCCAGGCACGGTGGCTCACACTTGTAATCCCAGCACTTTGGGAGGCCGAGGCGGGTAGATTACCTGAGGTCAGGAGTTCAAGACCAGCCTAGCCAACACGGTGAAACCCCGTCTCTACTAAAAATACAAAAAATTAGCTAGGCGTGGTGGCAGGCGCTTGTAATTCCAGCTACTTGGCAGGCTGAGGCAGGAGAATCGCTTGAACTCAGGAGGAAGAGGTTGCAGTGAGCCGAGATTGCACCACTGCACTCCAGCCTAGGCAACAAGAGCAAAACTCCATCTCAAAAAAAAAAAAAAAAAGAGAAAAATGTGTTTTGCAGATCCTTGCTCTGGAATAATAATTATGCATATGTTTTATCAGGCCATTAACTTAAATATCTATATAAATATTCTGTCTTATCATATGTGATGCATAGATACATACATTAAGATATAAAAATAAATTGTGGGGTTCTGGATCCCTTCTCCACTTACGGACTGGGGAACTCCTTAGCTAAGCTAATTACCCCTGGATCAAAATTGGGGCCGCATTGTTCTCTGTCCTGAGCAGTTTCCTGCTGGAATCGTTGCTTCTTCTGCCAGGATCCTGGCTTTTCCTACCCGAGAATGTTGAGGTTCTCTGTCAGTTTTGTTGTTAATGTGTCTTCACCAACCACATTTCCGGGAGACTCGCCACCCCAAAGGAGCCTGTAAAACACCTGTCCCCAGACCTAAGTCCTTGGGAATGACCCTGTGTCTCTGCATCGGGACACCTTTGCTGCTCCATCAGCCACCCTTTGAGGTCCGTGCTAGAGCTCTGAGCGAGTTTTAGAAACTTAAGCTTTTGGTGTAAAGAATAATTTCCAGGCCAGTCTGAAAGCAATTCTTCTAATGCACAGAAGTCTTGAACACTTATACCCAATACCCAATCCTCAAATCAAATGTTAGTGGCTGTATCCGTTAGTTTTTGCCATGTAAGAAACCAGCCCAAATCTCTGTGGCTTAAAATCAGTGATTTCTTGAGCTCATGACTCTATGGGCTGCCTGAGCCATTTTGGGGGCTGGCTGGGCTGAACTCTTATCTGCAGGGTAATATCATACTCTGTGGTCAGCTGGAAGCTTGGTTGGTGATGAAATGATCTCGGGTGGGCTCACTTGTTTGTCTGGTGCCTGGCAGATGGTAGCCTGGGGCCCCTCAGTTTCCCCTTGCGGCCTGTGCAGCAGACTGCTTCGGGCTCACTGACTTGGTGGCCTCAATGTTCCCAGTGTACTGAGTGGACAAACCCTAACACACTGGGGCTTTCCAAGCCTCTGTCTGCATCACACCAAAGCCAGTCACATGGGCAGGCCCAGGGTCAGTGTGGGAGGGGACAGCACAGGCCAAGGAGAGAAGGAGGGAGGGCTGTGGCCTTTTTTAGTCTATGGAAATTATTGTTTCTTGAATGAAGATATGGTTGGGGGAGGTAGGGGAAGTGGGAAGGGAACAGTTGTCACAAGTGGCCGTGGGCTCACTATCTTTGCTGCTTGCTGGTGTTAGGGGGGCACATGCTAGCACCAGCCAAAGTGCCATGAAAATCCACCAATTCTACCCCAAGGAGTGTCCAGCACTTTGTGATAAGGATGCACGGCACAGTGGGGGCCAAAGCAGGTGAGCAGAAGCTGAAGGAGAAATAGGAAGGAGAAGCTGGAGGGTGGGGTCCCAGGATGCCAGAGACCAGAGAGACCTTGAAACCCAGGATGCAGCCCACAGCCTCTTCACAATGGGGAGCTGAGTCACAGATGCCTTCAGGGGAAGCATCTGCGGCCCCACCAGGGCAGCCAAGGGGATGTGGGAGGGTGGGCTCTGTCCTCTGGCTGGCTTTCACTTTCTGTGACCTCAGGCAGGACCCTTGACCCCTCGGGGCTCGGTGGCCTTGTCTATAAGGTGGGTCTGTTTGCTGTCTTTCCATCCTGGGGTTGTGGGAAGATTCAATGAGATAATGTGCGTAAAACACTGAAAACCATGGGTGGCTCACAGAGTGTGCACCTGGCACACAACAGCTGTCGCCGTCATAACCAAAACAAAGGTTCCGTGGCTTGCCCCTTGCAGAGTTCAATTAACAAGAGTGAGGTCCGATATATAAAGAAAGTGACTGTTTATTCCTAAGCTAGCTTAGGGGAAGAAGTACAGACTTCCCGCCTTAAGAGTATTGCTTTACTTTTTGGAGCAGAAGGCAAGTGCTTTTTAAAGGGGGCCTAACATGAATGGCACACAGGGAGAAAGCGAGCAGGTAGCGGGGGTCTGTGTGCTAACTTGGTACTTTATCTACCAGGCGGTGGTAAAACTGGTGACTGCTGGCACCTTCATGGGCAGGACTGGGTTGTAAAAGCAGCTGAAAACTCTCCAGGTGGGAGAGAGTTTCATAGCGGACATCCTTTGGATTGTCGATGGACTGTTATCTCCCGAGGCAACCTCCTGGTGGGTGAGAGTTCCACTCTGGAGCGTCTAAGCACATAGCTAGATGGACTTGGCCTGTAGCACGCATCAGGTGCAGCGGAGGCAAAAGGTTATAATTGCATTTCTATAACGGATAAGTAGGAAGTAGGGAATAAGGGGAAGCAGAGAAAAGAGAAAGATAATAAAAAATAACTCATTATATTTTTCTTAGAAAAATGGGGATACTTTGTTAGACTGTTATTACTCATACCCAGGCCTCCCGCTCCCAGCTGCATGATTTTTCCTTGGCCCTGTGTGACAGGTCTCTGTCTTCGGAACGTGGGGAAGTTTTCTCGGAAAATCCCTCCCACATCTTTCTTGGGATTCTGAAGTTTCACTGTTTGAGATGAATTCCTTTGAGATCAAAGTTGTCTCCACCTGCAAATGGGGGTTCCACCGGATGACGTGTGATGCTTGTGAAGTGCTGCGGGGCTCCTGGCAGACGCTCCATCCATGCCGCTGGCATAAGCATCATGGAGACGGGGAGGGGATGAATCAACAGACACGCAAGTGTGTCCTGGGAAGCAGCACCACAGGCCAGGAAGGGTACCCGCTGGGGCTAGCCTGCCCCATCCGATTCCAGCTCTGCTGTGTGCTGGCTGTGTGACCCTGGGGCATCCTTTAGCCTCTCTGTGCCTCAGTGGCTCTCTTTGGAAAGCAAGCATGGTAACAGGCTCCACGCAAAGGGCTCCTGTGACAATTCAACAAGTTTAACATCCATACAGCACTTTATTCATTCTTTCTCAATTCCCCCGTTCACTCCTCTCTGGCAGACTCACTCTCCCCACTTGCAAGGAACTGCAGCTATTTCACCTCATTTTTCCAGGTGCTTTGGGTAATGCAAAGTCCAGGCGGCTCTTGTATTAAATTTGAGACTCTTAGAATTTGGAGCTTCCTCCTCTGCCAGCTCAGCTCCGAGTAGTCCAGCGGTCGGGGAGGCATGCGGTCAGTTTCTCCTCTATCCCCTCCCTCTTGCTGGGTGTTGCTCTCACCCCTCCAGGGCTGGGCCTGCCCAGGGAAGCAAGGAAGGTTTTTTTTTGGCAGGGGAGCGGGGCGCCGGGTCTCCCTGGACAGACACGGCTGTGAGCTGAGGCTGGGCCTCTTGGGTGGTCCTGGAGACCCTCCCCATGGGTTCCTGATTGGCAATGCCGCCCTCTGCTCCAGCTTCCAGGACCCACCCTTTCTTCTGGGTCCAATTTGGCTGAAAGAACAAGTCCTTTTGTCCCACAGCTCCTAGAATAGCCCAGAGTTTGTTCCCAGACCTTAGCATAAACCCCAAGATGTCCCCAGGGGACACTTGTCAAGCTCTTGGTTGGCTGGCTGGTACCCCTCATCCTTCTCCTTAAGCAGCTACCAGCTCATGTTGCACCCTTGTACCAATTACAGTCAGGCCCCTTCCTCCAGGGTGACCTCCTGGCTTGGCTTGTGGGGGATGGCTCAGTCCTACCCCCATTCACACCCCAGCCAAGGCCCCACTGACAACCATAGGGGCCGCTGCCTGGGGGGACTTCTGCTTGAACCCCAGCAGCCATGAGTCCTGGGCTGGCTTCTCTGGCTGACTCAGGAGCCTGTCTCCACCGCCTCCATCCCTGTGCTCCGTCCTTCCACTGTGCTCCCCTCATTTCGGCGTTTACCACTCTGGCCTGGAGGTCACTCCTTCCATGCATGTCTTCAAAGGCAGAAACCATGTCCTGGGCAGGCTCTGGCACAGAGTGGCAGTTCCATAAATAACCAGATGAAGCCTCTGTCCCCCGGGGATGGGGGTGTGTGACCTGGGACGTGGCAGTCCCAGGGCCTCTTCCCCGTGCCTGAGGCCCAGCCCCTCCTTCCTCAGGTCAGGGCGAGCCCCCCCAAGGGGGAGTTGGGGTCCAGATGGTCCCACCGCTGCAATTATAAATGCGGCAGGATAGAGGACGGGGTGAGCAGGGGCTGAGGGGAGCCGCTCTGATGGTTGACAGGGAGTATCCAGGGTGGCCACGTTGCCCTGCCTCTGGACCTCGGTGTTCTCATCTGTGAAACGGGGGCAGTGAGCCAGGCCCGTTTAAGTCAGGGGACTCTGGGCTCCCTCACACAACCAGTGCTCCTGTGACGATGCGTGGCCTGTCTCTCGGCCAGCCCAGAGCGGCCGTCTGGCTCAAGCGCTGACTCAAAGTGCGTCAGACAGGGAACCAGAGCGGGATTCCCGGAATGCCCTGGAAAAATGCTGGGCACCGTCCAGGCGCCGCCGCCAACCATGTGGAGTCTCTCTCATTCCACAGGGAACCCTTATTACCCTCCGGACTGGCGTTCCTGATCCAGCCGGGCTGGCCCTTCCAGAGGGCTGGGAGCCATCAGGGCTGGGGCTGTGGCGAGCAGAGAGGGATGTGCCAGGTGGCCATCGTGGCCTCATGTCCTGGGTGTGAGCCTCGGCTGGTCTGAGAGCACTTGGGGCTCGCTCACGCAGGCTGCTGAGCTGGGGGCTCCTAAGCCAGTGACACAGGGCCATGGAGGAAGGAAGGAGCCGGGCTGAGTCACCAGGCCCTGAGGGCCCCAAGTCCTAGGGTCAGGTCCTTCATCAGACACTCGTAGTCAGGCACCAGGGGCTGCAGATGGCCCCGTGGTCCCCGCCCTCCCTGCCCCCACAAAGCTGTCAGTCCACACAACGAAGCCGAGTCTCTGGAATCAGGCCACATCTCTCTCAGCGACACAAGGCAGCTCCTGGTGGGGAGGGGGGGAAGCCCATTTTACAGATGAGGACACTGGGGCTTAGCAGGTCTAGGGGACTTACTGCAGACCCCGCAGCCAGGAAGTAGCAGGGCCACTCGCTCATTCAGTCCTTCAACTACCGTGGGCTGAGAGGCAGGATAGCCAGCGTCTGCACACTTGGGCTAGGAGCCCAGCAGTGCCAGGGGTGACTACTGGCACCCCCACGTTCTAGGCGTTTACCCTGGACAAGTCACAGCCCCTTTGGGCTTCAGATTCTTTATCTGTGAAATGGGTCTGACACAGTATTTGCCATGGGCATCGAGCATGGTATAAGCCAGCCCATGTCAAGGGCTCAGAGTGTGGCCAGCACACAGCCAGTGGGTGCCCATGTTTGCTGCTATGGTCAACTGGATGGAGCCTTGTGCTGGGTGCTGGGAAGGGAGGTGAGGGAGACCAAATCCCTGCCTTTGAGATGTTCTTTAGCCTTGTGTGTAAAATAGGGACAAAAATATCTAGCTTCTTTAGGAAGAAAGATAAACAAGATAACTTACAGAAAGCATTTCTTGGAGCCAGGTGCTGCTTGGAGGGCCGTTCAATAGGCATCGTCGCCTTCTGCATTTCCCTGGCTGTAACTTTCAGACCAACTGGGTGTAAGCTACTTTGGACTCCATTGACTGGACCCACCAGGGCTCACTCAACTGCTTGTTCCTCTAAACAGTTTTTCAACCAGGATGGTATAGCTGAAAGTATCTCTGGAACTAGAGCGTCCCTAAGAACAGTCCCTGGAGGCAGAAGCCGGGCCCTGGCTATAACTAACCCCTGGCTGTGCTCCGTCAGGGATGGTGGAAGGCGTTCCTTTGAGAGAAACATTTGGGATCCTCTGGGTAGAGAATCATCTTTGACAGGCTTGGGGCTGGGAGCCCTGCCTCCTCTAGAACTGAACCCCAGTAAAAGTGCCAGCCAGGGGCCCATGGCTGGTACCGTGCAGGGGGACTCCAGCCTGAGAGGGTCTGCAGTGTGGCTTGTGTTTTGCTCGAGTTGCCATATACCAAGGCAGCACCGACGGACGGGGTAGCTTCAACCACAGACAGCCATCTTCTCGCCACTCAGGAGGCCAAGGTCCCAGGTGGGTGGTTCCTCCTGAGGCCTCTCTTCCTTGGTGTGTAGATGCCACCTTCTCCCAGTGTCTTTGGCCACCTGATTGTCCCTCTGTGGGTGTCTGTGTCCTAATCACCTGTTCTTATAAGGAAACCAGTCCTACTGGATTAGGGCCCACCCCATTGACCTCATTCTAACTTAGGCACCTCTTTAAAGGCCCTGTCTCCAGGTACAGCCACATGTGGAGGTATGGGAGTTAGGAGTTCAACACATGCATTTTGGGGGTCATAACCGAGCCCATAGCGTGGGTGATTCATCACAGTTCTAGGATTTAAAGAGCCTGAGTTATTCGAGACTCCAGGATGACTACCCCAGTAACCGCTGCGACAGCACCCTTAGCCCTGCCCTTCTCAGGGGAAGCCAGGTCTGGGGGAGATAGTGACTTGTCCAGGCTCTCACAGTCAAGGCTGAGGCGGGATTGAACCCAGGCCTGGCTCATTCCAGAGCCTGCCGGTGCCAGCCGGGAGCCCAGTGCTGGAAGGAGCTGGGAGGAGACGGAACTTGAGACCTATTTACCTTGGCACCTGCAGTGCCCGCTTGGGCTTGGCACACAGCTGCTGTTCGGAAGTTGTTGGATGAATTCGACAATGACACATTTTGGCACAGTCCTTGCCCTGGGGGCACCCCCCCCCCCCCCCCCCCATGAGAAGGAAGGCTCGCCGGCACACATACGAACACCAAGATCACCGAGGCCAGAGCCAGGCCACTTTTCCTTTCTGGTTTGGGCCCTGCCAGCCTCGCACTGGGCCAGTGTGGAGCTGATCTCTCCACGTCTGCTCTGCAAAGCCAAAGCCAATTCCTAAGCCCTCGGCTGTCCCAGAACTGAGTCATGACGGAAGCTGGTGGGATTCCTCGGGGGACAGATCTGGCCCCCACACGTCCTTGCGTGCCTCCATCCATGCCAGCCAGCTCCAGCCCATACCACACCACCCAGAAGTCCGGAGCCAGCACACGTTTCCACTGGAATGAAGCACTGCCCTGGCCCCGGCTCCGAATTCCTTGCCGCTCACGGTCTCCAGCCGGCCGCCAGCTGTAACAGCCTGAGATGGCCCGCAGGGCAGGGAGCTGCAGTAGCAAAGAACATTTGTCTTCATCTAGTTGGAATTTTCTCTCCAAATTACAGTGGCTGCGGTGGGCCTACTGTGCGAAGCTCCATTTACAGAAACCCTGGGCCACAGTCTGGGCATGACCTCTCCCGACATGCCTTTCCCAGCTCGGCACCATGCTGCCCAACATTCGCACGCCCTGGGTTTCCAGGCCCCTTCCTGCCTCTGAGCCTTTGCCGAAGCCGTTCTCAGTCTCAGAAATCCCTTCCCAGCCCACCCTGCTGCAGCCCCGGGTCGGGCAGGGAAAGGCCCACACTTGCGTCTGCATTGTACTCCTCGCCGGCTACCAGACTTAAGTGGGCTGCTTTGCCTCTCTGAGCCTCACTTTCTTGGTTTCTTCATCTGTAGAATGGGAATAGGCTCGGGGGAAGCCTGTGTCCTGTGGGCAATGAGGGGATTGGCAGGAGCCAAGGAGAGAGAGCTTTTGCAAAGCAGGATAGCTTTTTTTTTTTTTTTTTTTGTGACGGAGTCTCGTTCTGTTGCCAGGCTGGAGTGCAGTGGCACGATCTCGGCTCAGTGCAACCTCCTGGATCCAAGAGATTCTCCTGCCTCAGCTTCCCAAGTAGCTAGGACTACAGGCTCGCACCACCACACCCAGCTAATTTTTGTATTTTTAGTAGAGATGGGGTTTCACCATGTTGGCCAGGATGGTCTCGATCTCTTGACCTTGTGATCTGCCCGCCTTGGCCTCCCAAAGTTCTGGGATTACAGGTGTGAGCCAGCACGCCCGGACAGCAGGATAGCTTTGAAGGTTGCCTCAGCCAGCCTGCCCCCTCCCCTGGCCTTTTGCACACACGCCCATGCAGCCCCATAGGGAGGATGGCTCCTCTCCAGCTAGCCCTGCAGCATGCCATGGCCAATCTCATGGGATAGAGGTGGGGGTCCTAACTCCTCACCATCATCATCATCATCGCTAACCCCATGGGCCAGGCTTGGGCCCATGAAACCCTTATGACTCTCTCTGGGGAGTAAGTGTCCTCATTACCTGTTTTCAGGATTAGGAAGCTGAGTTGAGCAAGGGCTGAGTTCACCCCACCAGGAAGCGGCTGAACTGGGACTCAGCTCTGCAGCTGGGGAGTCTCAAGCACCAACCTCACCAAGGTCCGCTGGACCGCGGGTGGGGACCCAGGTAGCAGGCATGTCCCCACACGTGTGGTCTACCCCTCATCCAGGATGCTTATCCTGGGGTCCCTCTGGGCCCAGGCACATTGCCGCCTAACCAAATCTGTGTTCTGTTAGCAAGAAACTGGGGAGGTGGCTCCCATTAAGGTGCACACAGTTACAGCGGAGGGCTAGCGCTGTCCCTGATGGACGCCCAGAGGATGCCCTCTGGACACCAAGGGGGCCTGAGCCACCCCCTCAGCAACATCCAGCACTGAGCCCTTTGCTGCCCTCACCCTGCCAACCTAATTCAGAATCTCTTTCCTCCCCTGCTGACCCCAAACTTCGGCTGAGAACCTCAGGTCTGTCACACACACTGGGGTCCCCAGACCTCTGGGTCCAGTATCTGCTGGATCCTCAGCGTGCCCCCGCCACCTCCCCCTGGCTCTGGGCATTTGTCCCGGCCCCTCACCACCTCCTAGGATACCTCGAAGCCCTGCCACATCCCTGGGGAGACTTGGACATTCACACTGAGGCGCAACCTCCTGCTCCTAAGTGTCTCCCCCTCCACGTGACAGAGCGCCCTCCTTGACCAAACTTTAGCCAGGTGCCTCTGAGCCCTCTTCTGGCACAGGCCTTGATCCTGGCTAGCAAAGAATCCCGCTAAGTCAGTTCAGGGAGAGAATCCACCACCCTTGATCTCGGATCAAGTTCCTCTCTCCCACTCTTGATCGTTGAGTCCTCGTCCCTTTAGCAAGAATCCCACTGGGCCTGGGTAGCAGGAAGTCCTCTACCCTTGATGTCAAATCCAGTCCTTCTGAGTAATTTTCCATCCACCGCCCCTCACTCTGCTCCTTGGCCATAAATCTCCAGCTGTCCTTCCTGTCTTCAAGGTTGAGTTCAAACTCTGTCCGCTGTTAACAATCATCTTTAGTAAAGTCTTCTTTGCCATTTTTAAACACAGGTCAGGTGCAATTTTTCTCTTTAACATACACCCCTTAGCCCTCCACCAGCTTAACCATCCCCCCAAAACCGCTCAGCCCTGAAATCTCAGTCCATGTCCTGGTTTAGAGCGAGCTTGATATTCCAAGTGATAATTTCACCTCCGCGAGGGGGCTCTCTCAGCTCCCTGCCTCTTCGTTTCTTATCCGTAAAATAGGTACAGAGGATTGAAAGGATGTCAGGCGCTGCACAGAGCCTGGCTCAGAACAGGCACACAGCAAAAGTGTGTTTCTCTCTCCTTCTTTGGCTCTTCTTTACAAGAGGTCTTAAACCTGCCAGCAAAGAAAGATTGCACGTTGCTGGGATATTCTGTCTTCCAACGGGGAAAACAAAATTCCAGGTGGTGAGCGAGCGGCAACTCTCAGAAACAGTGACATCTGCCCAGCTCCAGCTTCCCCATTTATCCCTCGAGTTCAGTGCTCAAAGGGACAGGCAGGTGGCCAACTGCAGAGATTAAATTGAATGAAAAGAACCAGGATGCCATTGGATGGTCCAGGCTCGGCCGCGGCAGGGTGTGGGTCGTCAGTGAGACTGGCTCAGCGTTCTGTTTTCTCTCCAACTGGAACAGCAGGGCAGGGAGCCGTGAAATGTTGCAGTTGTTTGTTGGAGTTTCTTTTCTTATCCTCACGCATGTAGCTTTGGGAGCTGGCTGGAATGTAAGCACGACCCGCGTGACTCCCTTGCAGGGGAACAAGTGTCTTTACTTCAGCTGGCTTTGACAGCACAGTCTGGGGACCCTGAGGCTCAACTGATGTGACAGCTCTGAGTCTCTCCTAGAGGCAGGCCTTGGTGGCCTGTGAACTCTTGCTCCTGGTTTTTCATTTAAGGAGGCTAAGAGAAGGTAAGGGGCTGGCCTGAGGTCACACAGCAAATAAGCTGGGAGCCCAGAAGCTTGGATTCTCTTCCTTTTATGTTTATTTCAAAAGCCACCTGCTCCAGGAAGCCTTCCTGCACATGCCACCTTATTCCAGGCTGGGCCAGGTGCCCTCTGGACCCCCAAAGTCCCCGAGTTCAGAGCCCTGATCATGCAGCATTGCAACTGCTTTTGATGTAGCTGCATCCTTGGGGCAGACATGGCATTGTGTGGGCACAGAGGCAGCAACAAGTGGTGAATGAATGAATGTCTGCACAATGCATGCAGATCTTTCCCTTATCCTCAAGGTGGCCTCCTCCCCTGCACATGGTGGTGAGCAGAGCCCCTGACCACAAGGCTCTTTTATCTCCAGGATGGCCAGCTCAGACCTGGAAACTGACAGCTAATTAAAATAACACGATTCATAATAACAACAATAAAAATAACTATCGCATTACTGCCACCACCAATTACTGAGCATCACTACAAACCAGGTGCATTTTCTGTCATATTTTATTGAAGGAGCGTGACAGCCGTGGGAGGTAGGTATTATTACCCTAATTTTTCAAGTGATCAACTAGAGACTCAGAGAAGCGACTCCTTATGTGAGGAATGAAGGTTCCACTGGCGAATGAGACAGGTCAGAACAGCGGAGGGCAGAGGGTGAGGGCTGAGGACTGGCCAGTTTGTGCTTGGCAATGACATTAGGGCTATCCTAACAAAGTTTTGCAGACTGAGTGGCTCAAGTGATGGAAACGGTCTGGGTGCGGTGGCTCACGCCTATAATCCCAGCACTTTGGGAGGCCGAGGCAGGTGGATCACCTGAGGTCAGGAGTTCGAGACCAGCCTGGCCAACATGGTGAAACCCTGTCTCTACTAAAAATACAAAAAAGTAGCCAGGTGTGGTGATGCATGACTGTAGTCCCAGCTACTTGGGAGGCTGAGGCAGGAGAATCACTTGAACCTGGGAGGCAGAGGTTGCAGTGAGCTGAGATCATGCCACTGCACTCCAGCCTGGGTGATGGAGTGAGACTCTGTCTCAAAAACAAAAAACAAACAAACAAACAAACAAAAAACAATGGAAATGTATTCCTTCACAGTTCTGGAGGCTGGAAATCCAAGATCAAGGTGTCAGCAGGTTAGTTTTTCTGAGGACTCCAAGGGAAAGGTCTGTTCCAGGCCTCTCTCCTGGTTTCTGGGGTTTGGCTGGCAATCTTTGGCATTCCGTGGCTTGTAGACGCATCACCCCAATCTCTGCCTCCCCTTCTTCATGTGGTGTTTTTCCTGTCTTCAAGGTCTGCCTGCCCCACTCTTTCTTTTCTCTCTTTCTTTCTTCCTTCCTTTCTTTCTTTCTTTCTTTCTTTCTTTCTTTCTCTTTTTTCTTTTTCGAGACAGGGTCTTGCTCTGTTGCCCAAGCTGGAGTGGAGTGCAGTGGCTGGATCAAGGTTAACTGCAGCCTCAACCTCCTGGCTCAAATGATCCTCCCACCTCAGCCTCCCCAGTAGCTGGAACTACAGGCATGCACCACCATGCCCAACTAATATTTTTACTTTTACTTTTGTAGAGATGAGCATCTCACTATTTTACCCAGGCTGGTCTCAAACTCCTGGACTCAAGTTATCCTCCTGCCTTGGCCTCACCAAATGCTGAAATTGCAGGCATGATCCATTGTGCCCGGACTCAAATTGCCCTTTTTTATAAGGACACACAGTCATACTGAATTAGAGCACACTCCAGTACGAGCTTCTCTTCACTAATTATTGCTGCAACAATCCTATTTCCAAATAAAGTCACATTTTGAGGGATGGGGGTTTAGAACATCAACATATGAAGGGTGGGGGCACAGTTCAGCCCCTAATAGTAAGTTCAGGGCAGTATCCAGGGGGCTGCAAGTGAGCTGAGCCAGCCACAGAATCAGTGGGGCCCGGCCAAGCACTGCTTGGTACTGGCAGTGGGTTAGCTGCTACAGAGGGGGCCGATGGGGGCCACTGTGGGCAGCAATGCAAGTGGGGAGACCAGAAGCTTCTCAGGGAAGTGTCGCCTCAGTGCCCCATTGGAGCAAATGGCTCCACCCCCAGCTAGATCCTCAAATCAGAAACCTGGGATGTCCTTGCCCCTCTGCCTTCCTTGGCCTGCAGATTTGAGCCTCCCTCCCCATCTTCTAAAGAACAGAATCCGTTCACTCTTTGCACATAAGCAAGCACGTGTATAATCTAGCAGATGGCAATGAATGCCTCAGGGGAAGAGCTGAGAAGGGGAGTGGGAAGCATCAGGAGGTGAGGGTGCTTGAAAAACAACCTGTCAGCAGAGGCATGGAGGAAGGCGAGGCAGCCACGGGCATCTCTGGGGACAGCAGAACTCTCTGGGAGTGACAGCAGCCAGTGCAAAGGCCCCGAAGCAGGAGTGTGTTTGACGTGGCCCCAGGCCAGCATCCCCTGGGGGAGGAAGAGGTGGGTGGAGAACTCGGGAAAGGAGTTCAGAAGCAGATGGGTCATCTCATGCACCCCCTGACACAGAACTTGGTCTCTGGCCCAGCTTGTTTCCCTTCACTTCCCCATCTGGTGCCAGGAGAAGCCTGCATGTCCAAATTCCAATCCTAGATCACATCCAGGCCCCCAGGCTGGTCCTCCCTATGCAATGAGCCTGGCTCCCAGGCCAGCAAGAACAAACAGGCATGATCTTTATTATTGAAATCACTCTGTGTAATGCTATCATAAAACCCACAGGGACAGACCAGGCACAGTGGCTCATGCCTGTAATCTCAGCACTTTGGAAGGCCAAGGTGGGTGGATTATGAGGTCAGGAGTTTGAGACCAGCCTGGCCAACATAGTGAAACCCCGTCTCTACTAAAAATACAAAAAAATTAGCCGGGTGTGGTGGCATGCACCTGTAACCACAGCTACTCGAGAGGCTGAGGCAGGAGAATTGCTTGAACCCGGGAGGCGGAGGTTGCAGTGAGCTGAGATCATGCCACTGCACTCCAGCCTGGGTGACAAAGCGAGACTCCGTCTCTCTTACACACACACACATGCACACACACACAAACCCACAAGTACAGCCATGAAGAAAATCCCCAGAAATAATGAAATAAAGACCATAAGCTCACTACCAGAAGAAACGAAATTCGCAAAAACTGCAAAGGGGAATCACAATCTTTTTGAATTTTCTTCTTGCTTCGGCTGAATTGCCACAAAGTACTTCCTTCTTCCTTAGGCTTTAATGGGCCCATGTAGACCTGTTACCGCGCTTGGCACAGGCTTGGTTTCTGATGGATGAAACAAATATAGGCCACTTGCTCATTGGGAACAGAACCCAACTCCCCGCCCGGGGTCTGCCCGGTGTTCCCAGGGTCCTGGGCAGCTGCTGATCCCAAAGGTGCTGCCCCAAGAGCCAATTCATTCATTCATTCAGAAGATTAGTATTGAGGTCCTAGAGGTGCCAGGCCCTGGGACGTAGCAGAGGGTAAGGCAGATGCAGACCCAGCCCTCGTGTTTCTGAAGCTCCAGATCAAAGGGGCATCGGTGACAGCATGGATGATAGTAAATTGCACAGATGTTCGGGAGGTGAGGAGCCGTGGCAGGAAACATAACTGAAAAGAACAGGGAAAGGCGAATCAGGATAGGGAGAAAGTGGGGAGGGCAGGTAGAGATCTTGAACAGTGAGATGGCCGAGGCCTTACAGAAAAGTCGGTGCTTTAGAAAACATGTGACGTGGCTGGCCGCAGTGGCTCATGCCTATAATCCCAGCACTTTGGGAGGCCGAGGCAGGCGGATCACCTGAAGTCAGGAGTTTGAGACCAGCCTGGCCAACATGGTGAAACCCCATCTCTGCTAAAAATACAAAAATTAGCCAGGCGTGGTGGTGGGGCCTATAATCCCAGCTACTCAGGAGGCTGAGGCAGGAGAATCGCTTGAACCAAGGAGGCGGAGGTTGCAGTGAGCTGAGATCGCACCATTGCACTCCAACCTGGGTGACAGAGCGAGACTCCGTCTCAAAAAAAAAACAAAAAATGTGACAGAAGCAAGCCCATTAGCCCAGCGGGTATCTTAGGGCGAGTGTGTTCCAGAAAGGGGGTGGTGAGTGACTTTGCTCTGGTGAGGTAGGGACTGCAGAGGGGTTGAATAGTGAGCAGGGTCGTGGTCTCCCCGCCTTCAGAGGGGTCCCTTGTGCTGCTTGCCGAGAATAGAGAGGGGGAGAGGGGTTTTACCCACAGCTCCTCCACACACGTCTTGGCTGTGTGCTTCTGCCATTACCAGATGACCTGAAAGCTTCCCCAGGACTGGGAAGACAGTGCTGGAATAAGGCTTGGAAAGTGTGGGTGCTCTCACCAGCTCTGTTGCTGACCCACTGGGTGTTCTCAGCCAAGTCACTCAGCCCCCTGAAGGCTTATACAAAATGTCAGTGGAAATCGCCAGGCTGTCGTGGAGTCTAAGCGGGAGAGTGCACGGGCACTTGCTATAAAATCGCAGGTGCTCCCTGAGGTCTAAGGAGCCTTGGGACGAGCCGCCTTGACTCAGAGCGAATTCTCAAAAGGGGACATATATGCACAGAGCACCTGCCGCATGCCACCTGACGGAAGGTGCAGAAAGGGGGCTATTGGGGGCCACCTGGGTTCTCCAAAAACAGGAATTTACCTGCAAGCAATAGGTCCCTCAAGCAGCTCCTTCCTCGGAGCTCCTGGCTGAAATCCTTCTCCTCGCCCCCCATCCCTTCAATAGCACCCTGGGACTGGGAAGAGACACAGCCCAGGAGGCCCAGTCTAGAAACCTCCATGCTCAACTCATCCTGCTAGAGGCGGATAGAAAAGAGGGGTCTCCGGGCCCCTGAGCCTCAGAGCCCGGGGCAGGCAGGAAGAAGGCCGTGGGGCCCACACATCTCACCCCAATGGGCCCAGCAGCAAACCCCACCAGCCTGGCGGAGACAGAAAACTGGGAGCCCTGGAGATCACAGGGCTGTGTTGTGATGGGGGTAGAAACTAGCCCAGCAGGCCTGGGTTTGCCTGCCACTGTGCTTCTCACTTGCTGTGTGACCTGAGGCAAGTTACGAGAGCTCTGCAAGAAAGGAGGGGGCGGGCCAGCTGACCATCAAGGGGAAACTGAGGAAGGGGGTGAGGACAGTGAGGGGAGCTGTGTCAGTGCAGTGGACGTGGTGGCCAAAGCGGTCCTCTCCTCAGGCTCCAGTACCCAGGGCACCCAGGCCACAGGTAGTGACCAATGAGGACCAAGCCCAGAGGAGTCCCCTCCCCTCTACTGCAGTCTCCACTGGCTGTGACTGGGTGTGAGGCCATCGTGAGGGGGTGCCAGCCCTGGGCCTACTCCTGAAAACCCCAGGAGGAGGGACACCAGTGACAGATGTCCCTGACACCTCCCTCACTGCCACCCCCAGCCTGCCAGACCTGCTTCCTGAAGGAAACTATGGGAATGGTTCAACTGCAAGCAAATTGGCCACATTGTAAGTCAAGCCAGGCTGTCCGGGGCTTTTCCTGCTTGTGTAATGAACAAGACCTGCAGTTCTTGGTCTCTGGGAATCACAAACCTCTGTGAGCTTTGAAAGAACCTAGAATCCTCTCTGCCATGAGGCGCACACACGTGAATGCACACACTCCCCCAAAGTGAGCCTCCCTGACTACAGAGCCTCTGGGGCCCCTTCCAGCTGGGACTCATTTTCCACTGAGGTTTGTCCTTACCCAATCAGAAACTGAGAACCACAGTGGGGGTGAGGGTGAGGTTGAGGAGTCAGGAACACTTGTCACCAAAATTCCCAGAATTGCCCACAAAATGCCATGTCAGCGGGTTCCTGTATGCAGGCAACTAACCCATCATTAAATTCCCCAAGTCTCCGTCAGCCGCAGGCTCTCAATGGCCCTCAACCAATTCTTCAGATTCTTCCCCTGTGAGGCAGGCAAAGCCAGGTTCCCTCTGCGGCCCTGCCATCGGTTTCGCCATCCGGTTCCCCCATCAGGCAGGGACTGCTTCCACCTGCCGTGTTCATTGCCTACTTAATATCAGTGAGGTGATGAGGGCTGGGGTGACGATACTGTGGCTGAGACAGGGTTAAATTGATCACACACTTTACGGCACCCCCGGCCCCAAGATGAGTCATTGTTTCAGGGGGAGGTTCAGGGCATTTGTGGGAACTGGTGTTTTGTTTTGCTTTGTTTTTGAGATAGAGTCTTGCTCTTGTCACCCGGGCTGGAGTGCAATGGTGTAATCTCGGCTCACTGCAACCTCCGCCTCCCGGGTTCAAGCGATTCTCCTGTCTCAGCCTCCTGAGTAGCTGGGATTACAGGCGCCCGCCACCATGCCAGGCTAATTTTTGTATTTTTAGTAGAGATGGGGTTTCACCATGTTGGCCAGGCTGGTCTCGAACTCCCGACATCAAGTGATCAGCCCGCCTCGGCCTCCCAGAGTGCTGGGATTAGAAGCGTGAGCTACCACGTCCGGCCTGTGGGAACTGTTTTAAATGTCGGCTGAGAAGAGGAAACATTCAAAAGTGGAAGGGAGACAGGGGAAACAGCATTTTCTGACCACTCACCCCACACAGGGCATCTGTCCAAAAGCTCGGCTAGGAAAACATAGAGAGCTCTGGTAACTTGCCTCAGGTCACACAGCAAGTGAGAAGCACAGTGGCAGGCAAACCCAGGCCTGCTGGGCTAGTTTCTACCCCCGTCACATGACCCTGGGCCACCTCTCAGGCACAGCAGAAACCCCTGGACAGAAACACATCCAGGAAGACAAACCTGGAAAGCTGACAAGTTTGGAAAGTCGGGGAATCTCTCGTGCGAGGCTGAGACCTTTGGGGCCCCTGGGCAAGTGGGCTGGGGGGAGCTGTGCCATGCATGTGAACACCAGGCTGACGAAATTTGTCTCCATTTATACTTTCTAGTGTGGGGGAGGGGTGTCTGTGAACTTAGGGTGTGCCCACCCCCCTTGACTCCTGGACAAAGGCCACGTGTTCCTCAGAAGCAACCCCATCACCTGGGAGGAACTGGCAGGGGTGGTCTCAGGACCTGGCAGCCGCCGCATAAATGGGGATGGGGCTCGCACCCCCTGAGGCCACAGGCAAATCAGCTGAACCGCAGCCCCCCAAGCCTCTAACACAAATCCCACCCCAGCTGCCTTCCCATCTCATCCTCTGATTAGACGGCAAGATGCAGCCACTGGGCAGAGTTTCCCAAAGCAGATGGCGGGCCCCAGGCTGCTGCCCTCCCACGCCTAGTCCCTGAGTCTCTTCTTCAAGATCTTCACACCTTGAAGACTCACTGTCAGGGTCTTTTGGCAGGACCCCCCAGCCCTGAGCCCCATGTCTGAACCACGGACTCGGCCAGGCCAACTCTGGGAATAATAGCCGTGCCCAACCCAGCCCTCTCTCCTGGGTTTCCCCTGAGCCTGCGGCCCCTGGCTCCAGTCAACACCGAGCCTCTCTCACTGGTCCCACCAGGCAGAAGAGAAGCTGGCAGCAGTCTCCTCCCCTTTGGAGACTCAGGGTGGGACCGCGCCCACTCTCTTCCTGAAAGAGTGTCCCCACAATCCTCCCTCTCTGGTCTCTGATGTGAGTGAGGAGTCAGGATTGGGAAAGGGGGACCCCCTTCCTTTGCCTTTCTGGGGACCCTGACTAGTGATATCTCGCTGATGCTGGTGTCCTGGCACCTTGGTCAGATCATCCCACTGCAGGAGGTTCTGGGCAGCTGGCTGGGCTGCTGGGCAGAGCCAGGCTGATGGTACTCAGGTGGAGGCCTGGGAGCAGACAGCAGGATGATGCCTGGACAGCGACAGTGGTAGTGGATGGAAGTGGATGAATTCACGAGGTGGAACCACAGAGCCTGGTGCCAGCCAAGGGGAAGCATCTGACTGGAGGGTGAGGGTGGAGATCTGGGCATAGGGTGCAGAGTTCCAGCTCAGACCTGCCTGCAGCCTCAGGGCCTGGACAGTTGGCGACATGGGTTTCATGCTCAAGAGAGAGATTGGGGACTTGGCAGCCCATAGATGAACAAGTGAAGAGGAAGAGTCAAGGTTACAAATGTGACCTAGAAAAATACCTCCCAGCCTGTCTCCCTGCCTCCGCCTCTCCAAGTGAGCGGACCAGAGCACCTCCTGGAATGCAGCCTTCACCCTCTGTGTCCTTGCTGAGTGGAAGAACCCTTACTCCTGGTCACTGTGGGAGGGTTTGAAGCTAAGACCCAAATGCAGGAACTCACCCTCATTACACTGACTGTGCTTCAATTCCCCCGAGGCTGCTGGGTTTCAGGAGGATGTTATAGGATAGGGGTCCAGAGAATGGAGCCTGAGGGACCCCATAGTTTGGCTGCCTGGAAGAGGCCACCCTGACTGCCAGAAACCTGCTCTGGAGTCCGCAGGTCAGGGGCGCCAGCCAACAGACACCTGGACAGCAGACACCTGAGCGCTCCCCTCCAGTTGGTCCATGGGAGTAGAAAACAGTCATTGTGATTTGCCGACCGCTCAGGACTCTGTGCAGCCATGGGGCAGGGGAGTGGTGAGCTGGACAGCAACCTGGGGAAGGCATCCACTCCAGGGCAGCAGGCCCACCCCGGACTGCAGAGCTCAGAACCCAACAGGCCTGCCCAGTGCATCAGGGGCCACCTGTGCCAGACGCCAGCAGCAGCCCGGGATTCAGCTGCGTAACCGGCCTGTGCTGGCAGGGGAGCGAGGCAATGACCCCTCACAGACGCCACCCAGGCAGCAATGGGCAGTAGCATTTGCAGCTGGGCTCAGATTCCCACTCCACGGCTAGGAGTTGACCACGGGAGGATCTCTGAACTTATCTGAGCCTCTGACTCCTCCTCTATGAAACAGGCATCAAAGAACACCCCAAGGATTGTGCCAAGTTCACTGAGTGACAGGAGCTCTGGGTGGCACATGAATCGCTTTGATTTGTTCCAATCGCTGCCTCTCACCTCATCCTCTCCAGGCCCCTGGGGATGAGCCCTCAGCCCGGATGGAATCCACCTGTCCAGGTTCATCCACCTGCTGGTGTTGGCCTTGTGTCCTTCCTCCCACTCCAGGTCGTGGCCGGGGTCGTGTCATGCATGGGGACATCATTGTTGGGTTTCCCCTCCTCCCCTCCCTTGCCTACCGGGACAGTGGGAGCACAGAAGGGTCCGTGGCAGGAGCCTGGCAGGGTCAGACCTGATTTTCACCTGAAGTCTCTATGGAGTGTTTCTACTGACGAGGATCTAGATAAACAACAGCATCATGAAATCTCAGGGAAAATACTGACCCATGTATATGTGAATCACTGGAAAGCAGAGGACCAGATTATATTTGATTGCCCCTAGGAATGGGGAGCTCCCTACCTGAAGGGACAGCCAATTTAGACTGTTTCTCCCAGCTCTGAGATTTAGGGCCCTTCCAATCCACCCCAAAGCTCTCCCTGCTGGTTCCAGCCTTGACTCTCAGAGATGCAGAAAACTTGGCCATTTTCTCTCCTCCCCAGCTTGGCTCTGCAGAGGTAATCTATTGTACAAGTCACCACAGCAGTCCATCCCATGGGGAAGCGTAACAGCAACATCAAACGCCTACTGTGTGCTTCAGAAGCTCTCACTATGTGCCATCGACATGCATATCTCACCCCGCAGCACCATGCCCCAAGGATGGGCCATTGTCCCCATTTTACACAGGGGGAAGCAGGCTAGGAGCAAAGGACTTGACTGAGGTCATAGGCTGGGAGTGCCCAGTGGCATTTGTCCTCAGGTTGGCAGACTTCAGAGCAGTGCTGTGAGCTCTCAGCCACTCCTGCCTCCTCATGTGGAAACGGGGTGCCAAGGGCACAGCATGTGCTTGGCAAAGCTGAAGATGAAGACAGGGGCCTGGGGCAAGGGCCGCCATCCTCGAGTCCCCTGGTGGGGGTCAGGATTAGAGTGGGGGCCAGGAGGCAGCCCGCATCCTGAAGCAAGGGCCCTGACACTTTCCTCTCTGGGAAACAGAGATGCAAGGACAAGCAGCTTGCTCAAAGTCACTTGCTAGTAAGCGGCAGAGCCAGATTCACACGCCTTCCGCTACTCCAGGTGAGACTGCAAGGATGGCAGCCTGGAGTGCTGGCTCGGCACATTTGGAGATGGAAACTCTCCCCGCCTCTGGCTCCCCTGCGCTCCCCAACAGCTGCCCAGGCTCAGCCATGTCCCCACAGATGGCAGCAGCAGCTGGCCACACTGCGGGGGCGGGGTCCCTTCACTATTCTTAGCTCCTCAGGGCCCAGCCTCTGGGAGATGCAAGGTCACCCTCCACCCTCCTGTCCCTGAGAGAGAAGTGGCTTAGACTCAGCTATGCAGATGGAGGACCTGGGCAGCCAGTCTGCCCTGCTCCGAAAGGCAAGGACCCTTCGTGGTCCAGGGAACAGGCCAGCAGGCAGCTGGTGGGAACTCAGCCCCCAAGATCCTTTGGCTTGGCTTGTTTGCTGTCATTTAGGCAGATATGTGATGCCACCATTCGGTCACCACTCTCCTATGTCACCTGGGGCCTAGGCTGAGCCTGGGGGACCTCTGTGCACTAGCGTGTCCCTGGCACCCAGGACACTGATCGGCACGGAGGAAGGGCCTCCATAAATATCTGTTGAAAGAAATGATTCATCCATGAACAAGCCCTAGTCTTATCTTTGAGAAATTCACTGCCTGGTGGGGAAGGCAGGCACTTTATTAATAACAATCATAGCCAGGCATTCGCAAAGCGCTCTCTGTCAGCTGTGTCGTCAGCATTTTTCACACCTCATTGAGTCCTCACGACAAGACAACTGGGGGGATGAGAACAAGTCTCACCCTCATTTTACAGATGAGGAGGCTGGGCTGGAGAAGCCGAGGTTTGCACACGGCAGTGGCTCCAGACCTCAGGCTGGAAACCTCCGCGCAGACTCTGGGATGGTGGCTGTGGCGGGGGCTGCAGAGGAGGTGAGGTTTCCCTCGACCCAAGGTGAATTGGCTGAGATGGGGGCTGGCATTTGGGAAGAGGCACCTTGTAGTCATGACCTGGAAGCCTGAAAGAACCTGTTGTTGGGGGGAAACCAGGGCCTCAGGTGTGTCTGCAGCTGCTGGTCATGTGACACATGGCAGACCAGGGCTGGCTGTCCATGGGGTGTTGGGAGCCACAGAAGAGCTTGGGCAGGGAGGTGGCAGGATTAAGGTTGTATTCTGGGGCCGGCCACGGCAGCTCACGCCTGTAATTCCAGAACTTTGGGAGGCTGAGGCAGGTGGATCACGAGGTCAGGAGATTGAGACCATCCTGGCCAATATGGTGAAACCCTGTCTCCACTAAAAATATGGCAGTTCCTGTATCCTACTACTTGGAAGGCTGGCAGGAGAATTGAACCGGAGGCAGAGTTCAATGTTCCTTGTGATCCCTCTGGCTTCCATGTGTGGGGGACAGGGGAGTGGGTCGGGGCAGCTAAGGGGGCCTATGAGGCAAAATTCAGCAGGAGTCAGTGGGATCTGGAATGGATGGTGTTAGATGGCTAGAGCCCTAAGGGGTGGTAGGATGAGGGACCGAGGCAGAGATGGCCATCAAAGGGGACACCAGCTTCCTGGTGTGGGTGTCCAGTGGATGGAAATGTCCCTCCCTGAGGCGGGGGCAAATAAAACATACTCAGCTCTTATGTCAGCATCTCACCTGCCCCTCAGGACCTCTCATCATCCTGTTTCCCGCACGCCTCCCCTCCCAGGCTGCGCAGCTCCCCATCACGAAATGCACATCCAGCCGTCCGCCTATATGCCTGCCTGTCCACAGCACAGACACCCAAGCTGCCCCCTCTCAATCTACCATGCTTTCTCCCACGGAAGAGTTACAAGTATTTAAATGGGCTAATTCATCATGTAAAATGCCTGGAACAATGCCTGGTACCTCAATAAATATTAGCTAGAGGTAAATTATTACTGCCATTATTGTTATTGCCAATTGAAGACCCACCACCCATCATTCACCCAGTAAACCCCCGAGCCATGCACCCCTCACCCATCCATCTCACACTCACCACCTTACCCATCTACCCATCAACCCAGCCTGCCCTTCAGTTCTCCACATAGCCCTCCATCTACCCAGCCACTCATTTGTATAGTCATCCTGCCATAAACTTGTTCACCCATCATCCATTCGCCCATCATCCACCTGCCCATCATCTACTCACCCATCCACCAGGCCACCCATTCAGTTATCCAACCCTCTACCCACCCGCCCATCATCCACCTGCCCATCATCTACTCACCCACCCACCAGCCCACCCATTCACTTATCCAACCCTCTACCCACCCGCCCATCTACCCATTATCTACCCATCTAGCCATCCCACCCATTCACTCACCCACCCACTCACCCATCCATCCATCCACCAATTACCTACCCATCCATCCATCCATCCATCCATCCATCCATCCATCTATCCACCCATTCACCCATCTATCCATTCACCTATTCCCTACCCATCTATCCATCCATCCCCCCATCTACCATCTGTTCACTCATGCCACATCCATCTACCCATCCACACATACCCATCTACTGGATGCAAAGTCCTCTGCTCACCCCCCAGGATGCAAAGACATGGAAACTTGAATCTGATGCGGGGACTCTCAGTGTCGTTGGGAAGGCCAGGCCAACACCAAGCAATCACCTATTAAAACAGGGTCCTCTGCTCTAAAGGCCAGAGGGAAACAGAAAAGTGAGAGGCCAATCTGAGCAGACTAATCAGAGGAGGCTTCCTGAAGGAGGGAAAGCTTTCTAAAGTTGTGATTTCCCAGGGCCCTCCCCAACCTCAGTTCACTCCCCAAGCTTTCAGAAACCAGGTTCCAGTGTGGCTGCGCTCCACTCACTGCTCCTCCGCTGCCTCTGTCATTTCTGCAAAAATTATCCCATTATATTTTCCAAGGACAGGCCGAGCTGTTGAGGCAGCGAGCTCATGTGTGGCTTCGTAACAATAATAAACCAGCGCTCTATGCTGAAGTCCTCGAGTCCACCTGTTGGCCCGGGGGAGGGAGGGGGAGAACCGGAAGGGGCCTGGGAGGCGGGAAGAGACGATTCTAATTACACAGTGGAATTAATCACAACACCTTCACCGAAAGGACTTCGCACATCATTATCTGCTGTGGGAAGAGCAGCTTCATTGGGGTGTGGGGAGAATTAATTAAAGCTGGGGACGCGTTCAGAGGGTTGGGGATGAAAGGTGCAAGGCAAGTACCAAATATGCTTATTAATCAAACATCAGTGCCAAGTTGCAGACGTGGCCAGACTGCTCCAGGTGTCCCGGGGGAGCTCAAGAGGCACCAGCCGCTGCCTGCCTCCCAGGCTGGCTCTCCAAGCCAGACCTGTTGGAACCACGTATGCGACTTCAGGCGTAGAGACCCCCTCTGGGCTGGACCCTGTGGTGGGTCACACTGGGGACACTGAGCCAAGGCAGACCCAAACCTGACTCTCTGAGAGCTCCTGGCAGTGACAGAGGCACAGATAGTGTCACTTCATTGGGACCAGGGCTGTGATGGGCAGGAAGCACAAAGGAAGCAGGGACCCAGACTGGGGCACAGAGAAGGCTTCCAGGAAGAGGAGACAAATGTTCTTGGTCCTCAGAGACAAAAAGGAGCAAGAGAGAAGTCCAGGGAAAGAAAACAGAGAGTATAACGGTCCCTTCGGAAAAGGTGAGAGGCTACACAAGCCTAGGGTGGCCTTTGGCGGGAGACGGGGCAAGATGGCAGGTGGAATCCAGACTTCAGCCTGAAAGTAGTAAATAGGGAGCCATAGGAGGGTCTTGAGCAGGAGAGTAGTGCCGTTGGATGTGGATTTCACACAGATCCTTTGGCTCCATGTGAAGGATGGCTCAGTGGGCCAGAGAACGGAGTCAGAGAGATTGTTGGCTACTACCTTAGTGCAGGCAGGAGACAGTGAGTCTTGGACCAGATGGCACCAGTGGGCACTGGGGGGGTGGGTACTAGGAGGAATGGCTGAGTATCTAGAGCTAGAGGGCCAAGGGACCCTGCCCAGTGAAGCCAGCTCACCTAGGGACTGTGAGCCCCCGTTGTCAAGGGCAAAGTCCCATGCAGACAGGGCCCTATGTCTGTGGCACAGACCCATCCTGCTCTGACCGCCATACTCCAGAGTCCAGGGCGGGGCCTTGGCCCTATTGACTCCACCCTGGGAGGCACCTGGCAGCCTGCAGGTTCCCATTTTTGCCCATCTACACCCAACCCCCTCGCCAAACTTCCTCACTGCTCCCTCCTTCCTCTCCTGGCAGGCCAGGCTCTGCCCCAGGGTCCCCAGGCTGGCTCAGGAGGACAGGACCTCAGCTCTACTGACCAAAGGTGCTAGCCTTTTGCCTTGGGCAAGTCACTTTCCAGCCTCAGTTTGTTTGTGAGACGGGTGTGGTGATGACAGTGCCCACATTACAGCCATTGAGATGTTTCTGAAATGCACAGAATTGCACCCAACAAGCGGCTCAAAACAGCGGTTGTGGTTACTGTCATGGATGATGATACCAAGTGCCTAGCGGAGCGCCTTGCACACAGCAGGAGCTTAAGATACAGCAGCAGTGACTGTGATAAGTGAAATATCAAACTATAGGTACTGACCGCTAGTGGGGGCAGGCAGTGAGAACTGCAAAGCAGAGGCCCTACTGTGTGCCAGGCTTTGTGGTAAATCAGTTAGTTATATGGCCTCCACTGACCAACCGTCCCAGGCCCCTAAAAGGGAGAACTGTGGGCCCCATTTCAAAGATGAGGAAATTGAGGCTTACAAAAGGCAAGTGTTTTGTCCAAGGGGGCGCAGACAGGAGGCAGACCCAAGAGTCTGACTGCAAATCTGTAACCGTCGCATTGAAATGAGACATGAAAGTGGCAAGGAGGCTCACTGCACAGGGTCCTTGAGCAACTCACCGGACCCTCGGAACCTCCATTTTCTCATCAGTAACTGGGGCTCATGCTGCTGGTCCTAGAAGGTTGCTCTAGCAAGCCAGGGTTCTGGGGATCCATCTTTGCAAGCGGTGCTCCCAGATATTCCCATGGTGCCCTGGGGCAGAAGGCAGCCCATCCTCTCTCTTGGCCTGGGCTGCAGTACCCAGCGTCACATTCTGGGGAACCTAGAGCAGGATGTCAGCAAATCCGACCGCAGAGGGCCTGGTCCCTCATGGGGCCTGGATCCAGGGTGGAGAGACTGAGGCAGAGGCAGCTCCTGGACACCAAGATGAAACCTGGCTTTCTCCAACTGAGAACGCAATGTTGGCATAAATGATACTGAAGGGTTTGGAAATCCAACCCAGTGCAGGCAACGTCTTCTACTGACCAGCTGTGTGACCCTAGACAGTGTACTTAACCTCTCTGATCCTTCCTATCCTCAGCTGTAACAGTGCAAAAGCAATAGTGCCTTGCTCATGGTGGGCTGGTAGTGCTCATGAGGAAATGTTTGTAAAGGCCCAGGCCTGGCAGGAGGTTTATGAATCCAAGCTCTGGAAGCTGGAGTTTCCTTTCCTTTCTCCTCTTCCAAAGGAACCAGGGCTTGGCTGGTCCCGATCTGCCTGAGAGCCCTTGGACAGGGTCTGTGGAGTGTCCCAGGCCTGTGACCATGGGAACACCTCCCCCGGCTTCCTCATCCCAGTCTCACCCGATCTGGCCCTTGGGCATCTCTGTGGCAGTTCTGGTTCATCTCAGATGTTGACTGGTGACCAGGCTGCAGCTGGCAGGTGCCCACACAGGCTTGGGCCACCTGGCCAGGGCCACGGCCTCCACCCTGCCGTTCAGCCCCGGGCCGGCTTCCCCACAGCTGGGAGCCTCACAAGAACAGAATTCAGACAGTCACTGGAACCTGCCGCCAAAGCCTCTTCTTTCCCTGGGCTTTACGGAAACATGAGATTTTGCAATAACAAAGGTTGCTCCGTGAGGCCAAGCCAAACAATTTGCAAGATTGGGAGAGGCTGCTCAGCGAAATCAGAGGCCTGGAATTCCAGCCTGGGCCACGGGGGCCTGAGCTCTTTAATCCCAGATAAGCTGCCTCTCGGCGCCTGCGCTAAACCAGCCAGAAGCCATTGTTGTACAGAGTCTACCAGAACCTCCCACTGTGAGATGGAGGGGCCCGACCTGTAATGAGTATGGAGCAGGTGGGGAAACCAAGGCCTAGAGAGGCAGACCCAGGATAAGCTCCCACTCCAGAGCTCTCTACTCTGTTCTTTGTTGCATTGAGGTCAAGAGTAGAGGCAGGGTGGGGGCTAGGGAGGGACAGATCCAAGTTCAAATCTCAGCTGTGCCACTGCCAGCTGTGTGCCCCTGGGCAAGTCCCCTAACCTCTCTGGGCCTGTTTGATTTTTTAATCTGTTAATAGGGAATGCATAGAAGTGACTCCTAGGATGGTGGTGAAGATTCAGGTAAACCATCCGAGTGACACCATGAGGCACAGAGTCCCTGGTAAGTGGGGGCCTTCATTTGGCTTCAGTTAAACAGTGTTCTGCCAATACTCTGTGCCGAGCCCAGGAAGAGTGGGGAGAGAAGGCGCACTCCCTGTACTCAAGGAGCTGGTGACCTGGTCAGAGAAAAAAGGTAGATCTTAATCTCAGAGGGGCCATATCACTCGTGCAGGGCACACAGCTACAAAGTTGAGGCTCCTGTTCCGGCCTGGGCTGCCTTGCTCCACCTTGGGGATATAAAATGACTGGTCTACAGAGCAGAGCCCTCACCATAGTGCCCCAAGACAGAGGCTCTGAGAAGGAGCTTCCCCAGCAGGAGCACGAGCATCTGCATCAGGGTCCTCAGATTTCTGCCCACCTCTGTCTCTCATGAGCTGTGTGACCTCTGGCCCATGACAAACCTCTCTGAGAAGAGGGTAGCACCTGCCCCTACTTCCTGCATGGATGCAAGGCATGAGCAGATGTGGAGGGCGCTCAGTGAACTTCAGGGACTCCCGCACACACCAAAGATCCTGCCTGTCATCGTGTTTGTTATTATTATTAGTGCATTACTCCAGGGCCTGCTGCAGGGTAGGCGGGGCTCTGTGCAAGTGAGGCTCATCGCTGGGTGCTCAGCTCCACCTGCCATTTGGCACCATCTAAATTCTCGCCGTCCCGGGCTGGGTTTCAGATGCCTGGCGGTAGGATGCAGCGAGCTGTGACAGCCGCCAGCTGCAGAGATGCCAAGCCCAGGTTAGACGCACAGTGCCGGGAAACAGGAGTGGATTCTGCCATTCCCCCAGATGAATCTGATGCCACAGAGCTGTGGGGCGGGGCTGAGCATCTGAGCTACGGTGGGGACCTCTCACTTCCCCCCGGACAGAATCTCTGCCTCCTGTGAGCCAGCCTTGGGCTGAGGCCAGTCATCACTGTCCCCAATTTACAGAGGAGGACATGGGGTGCCAGGAGGTAGCCAGTCCACCTGCTCCAGGTCCCCAGCTGCTACGTGGGGTGCCAGGAGGCAAGCCTAGGACACAGCCACAAAGCCAGAGCCAGGGCCCTCATTCACCAGCCCCTCCCCCTGCCCGAGAGCCACTGTTCTAGCCTCACCTGTCTCCTCAGCTCCTTGCCTGGGAAACTGTGATATTGACAGCACTGACAAATAGCACCTACCCCACCTTATGACATAATGCGTATCACACGCTGAGAACAGAGCCCGGTGCTACCCGAGCGGGGCTTATCATCAGTGATCGCCTACAGATGAGGAAACTGAGGCCAGGAACAGCCTGCATCCCCGGGGTCTCTTGTGTTTCAGCTTCGGGAAGTGAAGTTGGTGTTCCCCAATCCCCCAACCCTCCTGGCTCCGTGTCACCCCCTCGCAGCCGACGTCCTCCCAGTGTGCCTAGGCTGCTCGGTGGTCCCTGACCCAGGGGCATCTCCATGGGGCCTGAGCCCTAGGACTTGGGCGGGGGGGCAGACAAGTCTGCACAGCAGCCTCTGGAGTCCAAGCGTTTCCCTGGGAGCTCGGTCCCTTGTGAGACTCAGCTGCCCCCAGCACATAGCAGGTCCCCTGCAGCCAATCTTCTCCAAACTGATGGTGACGATGTCTTTTCTTTCCCATGTTGAATGCCCAACCACCGGGAGCTCAGACTTTATCCTGAAGGTACCCATGGAGGGTCTGTAAGCAGAGCAGTGGCGAGGTCAGGAGGTGTCCCCTCGAGGGACAGTGGAGGATGGGCTGTGAGGCTCTGCACCCCTTTAAAAAGGCATTAGCATGAGTGGTTGCGGAGGACATGGGTTTTTCTATTGCTGCAAAACATAACAAACTGCCACAAACTTGGCCTCTTAAAACACCACCCACCTGCTGTTTCACAGTCCTGGAGGCCAGAAGTCTGCGTGGGCTCAGTGGGTTATCTGCTTAGGGTCTCACAAGACTGACCTCAAGGTATCAGCTGGGCCGGGCCCTGGCCTGGAGGCTCCTGGGCTTATCTGGGGATGTCAGCAGAATCCAGCTCCTTGTGGCTGTAGGACTGAGGTCCTGTGTCCTTGCTGGTGTTGGCTGGGGGCTCTCAGCTCCTCACCGCCTTGCCCTGAGACCCCTGCGCCCCACTGCCTCATGCCCACGCCTCTCACCTGGGGTCTCTTGGGCCCCAGCTGCTGTCACCAGTCAGAGAAAATGCTCTGCTTTTAAAGGACTCATGTGACAAGGTCAGCTGAGCCAGATCATCTCCTCTTAAGGTCTGCTGATCAGTCACCTCTGAGACACCTGTAAAGCTCCTTTCACAGTGCAGTGTAGTCACAGGGAAACACTGGGGAGGGGGGTCATGGTGTGGCTTAGAGCCGAGCCTGCTGCATGCACTTTGTTTGCAGACAGAAGCCACCTCTTGCCTCCTGCCAGGCCTGGAAGAGAAACCTGTGTTTACACTTGTGACCAAGAGGGAGGTGGGCAGGCCAGAGAGGAGGAGCTGGGAGACTGTGGAACCCCCAGGGATGAGATGATGGCCTTTGGCAAACCCCACTGCTGGCATCTGTGCAGTGCATCTGGCCTGTGAGCCTCCCGGACCCTGGCACCCAGCTCACCACACCTTCCAAATCTGTGGGACCACAGTCAGCCATGGCAATGATGCCTGCACACAGAGCAACTACTATGTACCCAGCACCAAGCAGTCAAGACTCACAATACAGCAGCAGCCAAGGTTCAGATTCAGCTCTGACCCCACAGCCAGTGCCCCTAACCAGTGGGCAGCCCTTCCTCCCTGTGACCCATCCCTATAGCCACAGGGAAGCCATGGCTTTGCTGTGACACGAGGCTCCTGTGGTCAGTTGGGAGAGAGAGCAGGGACAGGCAGCCAGCCAGCCCCACTGGCAAAGGCACGAGGGTTGCAGTGACCCAGCCAGCCTCACACCTCAGAGGAGGCCAGGGCTGGGAGGCAGAGGCCTGGCTGCTGGCTGGCTCCTCTTCCCCTCCCAGGATCCTGGGCCGAGTCACCCCCCTCACGGCCTCCGCCTCCTCCCAGGTAGACAGGTGGAGTGAACACAAGGCCCTCCAGGGCCCACCAAAGTGCTTCCACCTGCCTGGAATTGATTGATAAATAAGGAAACAGAAGCTCAAAGAGGCAACAACTTGCCCCCGCCTTGTCCACCCTACCCAAGGAGCAGAGCAGCCACCCAGTCCAGGGCACTGCCCAGCTTGGCCACACCCTTGTTGGAGGACTTTTGAGGGGGTAGGGTGCATCTAAATCTCTCTGAGCCCTCGATCTTGAATTTAGGAAATGGGGGCTGGGGGATTGGACCCCTTGGAGGAGGAAGGGGCTGGGGGTGGTCCTTGGGAGGGTGGGGGGCTGCTCCGCAAGGAAGTGGGGGAAGATGAGGGAACGTGTCAAGACCAGGGACCAGCTGGTCGCGCCAAACTGGAGCCCCCTCCCCCTGCCCGCCCCAGGGTCTTGGCCTCCAAGCACCACTCTCTCAGAAAGGAAAGAGGGTGCGATGCCTCATGTCCCCAACTCCCGATTAAATGGCTGCAATTTTGATGTGGCAGGTGATCTTCTCGGGAAGCCTGGCTTTAAATTTAGCTCCCTCCCCAGCCAGCCCTTTGAAAAGGCTGCTCTCCACCAAGGGAGAGAGCGTGAGTCATCGCCAGGCCGCCCTGTGAGCAGTCGCGTTTGCGGGGGAGCAGGCCTCCCGAAGTCAGAGACATAGTAAATAGGGATGGAGGATGAAGCCACGACAGATGTGGGGTGTCGGGCTTGGCCTGGCACGCAGTAGGTGCCCAGAAATGGGGCAGGGGAATGTCTCCCAGGGTGGCCCGCATAGTCACCTGCACATGCCTCCCCCAGTGCAGCTGGCAGCAGAGACGCAGCAGTATTTGTTGCACGGTCCGTGGATGACAGCTTACTCGCTCACATGCTCCGTCTCACTGGACTCACACAATAGCCCCCGAGCCTACGCCCTCACCTGCCTCGGCAGACGCCCGGAGGGCAGAAGGCTGAAGAGTGCTCCCCTGCCCCCAAAGATACCCGCATCCTAATCCCTGGAACCTGCCACTGCTACCTTATACGGCGAGCAGGGAAAAAAGGACTTTGCAGCTGGGGTTGAGTGGAGGATTTTGAGATGGGGGGATTATCCGGGATGATCCGGGTGGGCCCTAATGCAATCACAGGCATCCTTATAAGAGGGAGGCAGAGGGAGCATCCGCCCCGGGGCTGTGGGAAGAGGAGCGCAGGGAGATCTGAAGATGCTGCCCTCCAAGCTCGGGTGATGCCGCTGCAAGCTGAGGGTACCACTAGAGGCTGGAAGGGGACAGGAGGCTGCTCCCCTGGAGCTTCCAGGAAGTGCGGCCCCGCGCACCCCTGGATTTTGGCCCAGGGATACCCATTTGATTTCAGACTCTGGAACTGTAAAGTAGGTGGTCACCTGGTTGGGGCAGCACAGGACACGAGTGCACAGAGAAGTGAACGGCCTTGGCCATGGCCATACAGCTGGCGAGTGGCCAAACAGAGATCCAAACCCAAATCCATTCAGTTCCAAAGTCCACCCTTCTTCTGCCGACCGACCCCTCAGCCTCCTGGAAAAGCGGAAGGGACGTTGATGAGACCAAGTACCCACGAAGTGCCAAGCATTCATTTATTTTGGGTTAATCAACAGGACCATTGCCTGTTATGATCTTGTCTCTCATCTAATCCTCACATTGACCCTTTGAGGTCATTCCCATTATGCAAATGAGGAAACTGAGGCTCAGAGAGGCAAAGTAGTTTTGTCCAAGGTAGGCGAGCCAGTGCTAGAGAGAGAAGGTGAAGGTGCAGGGCCCTGGGAGCACTGCGGAGGGCAGCCCAGCCCAGCACATAGTGGGCCTGTCATGGGGTTATGAGGAGGCCACGGAGTGACCACCCAGGACAGCCACCGTCCTTGCAGATTTGACATGGCTGGAGCTCCGGCACCTGGCTGCAGAGGAGGCTGGGCAGGTGGGCTGGGCCACAGGCACAGGAAGAGGGGATGGAGTTTCATCCTGTAGGAGATGGAGTGACGGAGCTTTAACATTTGGGCTGTCACCAACCCGACCGTGAGCTTCTTTGGGGCAGGGACCTCTTCTGGTCTCTGGGTGTCCAGCACTACCTGGGACAGGCACA